>NC_031773.1:41502934-41640954 GCF_001522545.3 Parus major | reverse complement strand
AAAATCCAAAAATCCAAAAATCCAAAAATCCAAAAATCCAAAAATCCAGCTTGAACTTAAATTGTGCTAGAAACCTAGTACATGGATGTGTAAAGCAGAAGGGATGATTTTATGATGAAAACTCTGGATTGGAACTTAGGAGAAATGTGTGAGTCCCTCTTCTGTGTCCTGCAAGAGGGATGAAGAAGTGTGACTGAGCTCCTGCTTCCATGGTTCTAACTACTTATCTCACAAGGATGTGATGGAGTTTTATGCAGTGAAGTTTTAAGACTAACAGTTGTGGGTACTTGTGTTATGTAGTTTGATAAAGTTTCAGACAGTGTTCCTAATAATATCATTTATTCAGTGTTTCATCCTTTAAAGAAAAACTGGTGCCTATGGAGGTGCACAGTATGCATCTACACCAGGATTAGTCATTTAACTCATCAAAATATTCAGTGTCATAAGCAGAAGTTGAATGATATAATGATAATTATGATTGTTCACATCACATGGCAAACTTTTTCTTTTATTTTTATTTAACCTAGCTCACACATAATTCTGAAAATTAACCTGGTCTGTTCTGCAACAGCAGTGTAGAGAAGCAATCAGCCCAATAAAGATAAATATGTTTGCAAGTTTAACACTTTTTGTTTGTGTGTTTCCTTTTTTTTTTTTTTTAACTTTTTCAGACTGGGTCTCAGTTTCAACAGTATTTCTTCAGTTGAGAATGGCTCTCTTAACAATGTACCTCATCTGAGGGAGCTCCACTTGAACAACAATGAGCTCGTCAGAGTACCCAGTGGACTGGGTGATCACAAATATATACAGGTAAAGTTTATCATGCTCTCTCAGGGAGCAATGGTTGAAAGATTCTTAATGATATTTGTGTGTTTATTCAGTCTTGAACAGGAACATGCACAATTTTTTTAACTTGATGCAAGTTTCATAAATGCTTGGTTTATGAAGGAAATGAATGCAACAGGAAGACTTACTCTGAATTTTTTTTGGAAATGGTTATGAAGGTGTATAGATCTGGAGGGGTATGTTTGTTGTCCCTGTGTGTCTGAGGGGCCACAACAAATATGGGATTATTTGTGTACCTTAGTTTTGATTTTTTTTTTTTTTCATTTCTAGTAAGTGACATTTTGCAACCTTTCCCAATAACCTTTCTTTTGTTATCTCACAAAACAGCGCCATCAGGAGGGCAAATAGACAAAATAGGCATTTCACATCACTAGTATTTTTGAAGTCCTTTGGCCAGATATCTAGAAATATTTCCTCTTGGGAACAATTTAAATCAGTCTGCACCCAGACTAAGATTTTACAGGAAAGAAAGCTCCCAAAGAATGAAGACTCCCAAATGTAAATTACCCCCTGCATTTGGCTTGGAAAAAAATTTCAAGAAATAGTAAATCTGGAGCAGAATAATATTCATCAGCTACTTTAAATCATCATTAGTGTTTACTTTGGCTCTGAGTCCTGTATAGTTGCACTCATGAGAATGCAAATATTAGAGCTGGAGAGAAACCAATTAGCATCAAATACATTCTCTGTGTACAGCACATGCTCCTGAGCCACTGTGCTGTATTAATAATTTCACATCTTTGGCTCCTCTTTTGGTTACAGTACTATCAGCTGAAAGTAATATTTTTAGAATGTCTTGCACAGATTCTGCCCTTTCTGTAGAAATTATGTCAATTGGGTGTATGCTAGGTATTTCAAAAGGCAAACAGAGTCAAGGACTTGTTTGGAAAGAAGACATATTTGTATAATGCTGCCAAAACACATCTGAAGCATTTAATAGGAAATAATTTATCTTATTTGCCACGACAGCTCAATTTCTCACTTCAGTACTCGTATGCTTTTCAGGTGGTTTATCTTCATAACAACAAAATCGCTTCCATTGGGATCAACGACTTCTGTCCTCTTGGCTACAACACCAAAAAGGCCAGCTATTCTGGTGTCAGCCTCTTCAGCAACCCCGTGCAGTACTGGGAAATCCAGCCCTCGGCATTCCGGTGTATCCACGAGCGCTCCGCAGTACAGATCGGCAATTACAAATAGGTGTCTAAAGACGGGGTTCGGTTGTGCTCCAGCTAAACTATCTGTCCTTATAGGCCTGTTCAAAAAAACCTTGCTAACAATTAACGCCAAATGCCAGAAACTTCACTTTAAAGTGGAGGTGATCCATTGATGTAGAATAAATGAGACATTACAGATGTACAAGGGAGAGCATACCATCAATAAGAATTGCCAACTGTGCTTTAAACTGACTTATTTCAGCCTTCTTCTCCAGCATGCTTTCTGTGGCATTTTTCAGTTTGCTGAATGCTGCAGGTTTTCAGATTCCACTGTATATGAAATTCGGAGTAAATATTTGTCAAGTTATGATATATTAAAAAAAAAAAAAATAGTGATTGAGGTTATTTTTATAGCCACACACAGAGAAAAATAACAGAGGGAAAAAAGACTCTCAAATCATCTTGAGACTTGAGAAGGTAAGAGTTACCTCCTTTAAATTTATTTCAAGCCCTGGAGGTTTAAAAATATCCACTATAACTCTAAGATAATTCTGAATGTATCTATTTAGCAGAGGCAAATAAAGTTGTTGCTAATGTCATTATTTTTGGAAAAATAAAATAAATTCGTATTGTA
Source organism: Parus major (assembly GCF_001522545.3). Taxonomy (NCBI): domain Eukaryota; kingdom Metazoa; phylum Chordata; class Aves; order Passeriformes; family Paridae; genus Parus; species Parus major. The sequence goes on along the minus strand of NC_031773.1, from coordinate 41,638,317 downwards.
CACATAGTTCTTTAAAGTTTGCCATTCTTCTAGAGCAATGCTATTCAGAACTAGCCTAACATCATCCTAATGAATAAAATATTGAGTAGTCTGCAGTAAAAAACTTGTAACCTATATCTGGAGCTCGTTGACTAAATTTCTCTAGTGCAAATCCTTCTCACCTTAGTCACAAGAGCAGTTTTATGACTTGACTGCCTTGCAGACTATGGTATAAGGGTTTAGTAATCATTATCAATCCATGTATTTATCTAAACAAAAAAACTATAACAGTTTTCACTTGTTCTGCATTGTACATTTGTCAGCATCCTTTACTGGTTTTGATTTAAAAAAAAAAAAAGGAATTAATTGTGAAGTAGAGATATGCAGGCTCCCCCGACTGACAAATTTGTGGGATTTTGACTGTAGAAGCAAAACCTTAAGTCTAGAAATATATGAAGTGGAATAACTGCAATTGTGGACATTGCTGGGACATCATTTGTAGATGTATCTATTTAGAGTGATGTGGACCCCTTTGTAAATTGGGATTCTTCAGCCCATACTAGTGGGTAGGAAGCACATCAAAGGCAGGCTGCACATTTCTACTGTCAATCTTCAAAGCTAAACATATACTCAATAAAAACATCACCTGAAAAGAAACTTCTGCAGACTCTTAATACTCCAAGGTCAGTCTCTCTAATTTGTAAAACTTATATGTCATTTATATTAAAGAATAATGTAATACAGGCAAACTCCAAAGTGTTTGTCTTTCTTATTTTGTTTTGATAGAATAACATCAGTGTGTCAGAACTTCAATTAAGTCTTGGAAATTGAATATCTTTGGCATGGTGATAGCTAGAGTAAGAATAAGTTGTGTGAAATTCTTCTGCCTCAAGGAACTTTTTCATGCCTAACTCTCATAGGTATTTTTTTAGGAGCAAACAAATATAGTCTTTTTATAGCTTTCATTTATTCAGTAGTAAATAATAGGAAACAAGTATGACTCACTATAACCAATACAGAAAAAGCATGTCTGCACAATTCTGAGCTATCTTCTTCATATAGCAGCCAATGATTTCTCTGCTTTCTATCTGTTTTTCTTCTGGGTTTCACATTTTCAGAGAGTTATTTTTAAATGAAACAAACAGTGCATGATATCTTTCTGTCACAGGAGGGAAAACACCCCAGAAAATCATCACTTATGTTTTTTTTCCTTTTGGTTATTGGTTGGATATCAGCTATTCTGCAGAGAGAGACCTCATGCAAAAACTAAGCACTAGCATTTCAAGCAAGAACAAAGGTACTGTCTTAGCCTGAAAACTCCACAGAATTTGCATGAACATGGTTACAGAAAGAGATTCAGACCAAAAATAACAATTGCATAAAGCATCATATAAACATATGCACAAACTTGCCATTTCTCCATCCGTAGTTTTAACATCTACTAAGGCTTTTCTTTCAAATCAGAGCAAACTTTAAGTCCAGAAGAAAATATCTGAGCCTGGTCCTCATCTGAAATACCTGTGATATGTCCCCTATCAAGCTTGTTGCTTGCTGCTAAAGCATAAGTTAGTCCTCATAAAACACATTCATTTCTAACAACCAAGGGCTCCAAATATAGCAGGATTTTGCTGATTTCCAGTCTTTCTCAATGAAACAGAGTAAGCAAATCCTATAACAAGAGACCTAAGCAAGATCATGACAAATCTGAAAGGTAAACACGCTGTTGGTTTTCCATAAATTGTACAGCCACACCAACAGTGTTTGGTGGATGGGATTTTCTATCCACACACAGCATCTGCAGAGACTTCAAAGCAGTGGGAAGCCCAATACTTTTAAAACAGCTTTTCATATAAATAAAGAACAGATGGTTCTTCCACTTAAAAACAGAACAAGGAAAAAAATAAAAGGGAAAAAAAATAAAAACCAAAAACCAAACACAAGCAATCTATAAACAATTGGGTGGAAAGAAATAAGAGAATTAAAGTAGAAAGTCTTTGGACCCTGCAGTTCATCCTCAATTTCTTCATAAAGTATGAAGACAGCAAATGGTCACAAGTGTTGCACTCAAACACAGAAAGAATAATACCCTTGTTTCCTGGTGTAGCCTAAAGCATCTTATTCCTTACAGCCAGCAAGGGTGTGGCTATCTTTTAGTCTGGTTTCTCCTACAGGGCACCAGGTTATGGACAGTTATCATATTCTCAATTACTTGTGTATAAATGACACTAAATCTAATTTCATTTCCAGGAAAGGATCAGCTCTTAAATCCTTGGCATCAGCGTGTTGCTCTCATTTCCAAGACCATATATTTTCTTCACTTACCTCCACAAACTGTTTCTAAAATTCTCTCAGCACAAGACCTGGCAACAGCTCTTTGGCCCATGATTTGCTTTGGGGTTTTTTGGGTTATTTTTTGGTTTTTTTTGGTGGTGAGGAGGAGTTGGTTTGGGTTTTTTGGGTTTTTTTTTTTGGGGGGGGACTGTTTTTTGTGTGCGTTTTTTGTTTGTTTGTTTGTTTATTTTAGTTTTTTCTCGTTTGGTTTTTGGGTTTTTTTGAGATGCTAGTAAACCACTCTGCTACAATCTATTTCTGCTTATGTTAGCTATTTTTGAAAACAGATAACATTTTCTACCTCACACTCATATGTAAAAAATATGAGAAATATGAAAAATTATGTTTGTTCAAAGCAAGCACATTAACCTAATGTATTTCATTACAATTTTCAATGCAAAATAACTAAAGAAAATTACTGACTTTCTGATCCCACCACTACTCTGAAGTGCCATCTAGTGTCACTGAGGAACAGTAACAAACAAAGTTACTGTTAATTAGAGAAAACCAGAAGATAAAAGGTTTATGAGGCTTTATGAGAAGAGGGCACTCAAATTCACATACTCTGCTGTTTTGGTTTTCTATTTGTACTAAGTCAGAGGTGCAGAGCTGTGAAATCAATAGGCTTTTTGTACACTCACAGTCAAATATGTTTGCTTTGAACAAGGATGGGTTTTTGCTCATTCTCTCTGTATGCACATATTGCTCTGAAGTCAGTTTTGCTTCACAGACTTGCCTACAACTGTGGTTTTTGGGCTTTTTTTTCACAAGAGTTGCCCTAATTTAGCTGAAAGTAGCTCATTCAATAAAAAAGAAAATAGTCATATTAGTGAAAAGTTACAGAGAAGGGGAAGTACGCTCTGTCAGGTAGATGGATGTTCAATATTACCTGCCTCATCTTCAAAATGAAATCTTGAAATTAAAAATAGTTAATGCTTTTTAGCATAAAACATATTAACAATGCTCCAGCAGCTCCGTCTGCAAAAGAACAAAGTTTCTGTGGACGTCCTGAAAAGGCACAAAAACTGTTTAGCAGTTTGGATTACACTCAACACAAACACTCAAAGAGCTAGACTCATCAATGGCTGCATTTTAAGTGACACAAACCAGCCTTTGGCCTGCTGCCCTGCTTCCTGCTCTGGAAGTTCAGCGCTGTTCGTGTGCCATAAGTGCATAAGAGGATCAGTCTGCATACAGGCACTACAGAAAGCTGTTCACCCTGCCTGTTAAACACCACGCTTTCCTTTCTGAGATAGAAAGAAGTGGTTTCTCCATAACTGCTTCGTCAGGCAGTTTTCTTTCTCAGTGTGTACATTATGCTGCTTGAAAGCTTTGGAGATTACCTCTGTGTGGGTGTCTTAAGTCAGCAGACCAGAAGAATGTTAATGCTCTGTTACTGCCTGCTTGAATTGGACTTAAATCTGCAGAAGAAAGCATGGAAAAACTATGGCAAATTTTATTTTTCTAATTAAGTATTTACTTACATATTTCACACAACTTTCCTAGACTACAGCAGAAAACTAATAACAAAATTACAACAGTGTGATGAGAAGCAGTGATGGCTGTGTTTCTATATCCACATGTGTTTCTGTAGCATGAAACACAGCAAAGAAGCTTTTGAAAAGCTGCAATAATTGTAGGTCTTGCATCTGCAAACACTTACCCACATGAATAGCTCCAATATTTTCACTTGGAGGAGCTGAAAAAATAAAGATGGGCATAAATTTTGAAAGTAAATTAAAAAAAAAAGTGCTGTCCACCCTTTAAATACAAAACACTGTTTTTAAACGAAAAACCCTGAACTGTCCAAAACATCTCTATCCAAGAAATTTTCATGCCAGGAAATGTCCCAGGTACTTCCTTTGGCTCAAACCCAGAAGGAGAGAAGGTGAATACTTGAAAATTATGATTTCTAGTAATAAATATCATGGTTTTTTGTTTAGATGCAAAAATATTTATTAATAGATTGTGTTGTTCCTAGCTTTTGGCAGATTGGGCAATAAAATATGTACTGCTTTATTCTGGATATTCCCTGGATGAAAAGAGAGAATGTACCCTAGGAAATGTCACTGATGATACAGAACTGGGGAGGGGGGCTGTTGGCTGATCAGATGAAGGCTGTGCTGCCATTCAGTGGGACCTTGATAGGCTGGAGAACTGGGCAGAGACAAACCTAATGAGGTTCAACAAGGGCAAGTTCAGGGTCCTGCATGTGGGGAGGAACAGCTCAAAGTGCCAGCACAGACTGGGGCCTGGCCTGCTTGAGAACAGCTCTGCAAGAACAGGACTGGCAGATCTGCTGGGTGACAAGCTGCCCATGAGCCAGCAGCAATTTGCAGCCAGGAGGGTCAATGATCTCCTGGGGTGCATTGGGAGGAGCGTGGCCAGCAGGTTGAGGGAGGTGATCCTGCCCCTCTACTCAGCCCTGGTGTGGCCAGTCCTGGTGCTGTGTCCAGTTCTGGGCTCCTCAGGACAAGAAAGAAAAGGAGAGGCTCCAGTGGTGGGCCACAAAAGTGATTAAGGGACTGGCATATCTCTTTTGTGAGGGAACTGAGACTGTTAATCTGAAGAAGAGAAGACTGAGAAAGCATCTCATCAACACCTGTAAAAGTCTCAAAGGTGGGTGTCAAGAGGCTGTTGCCAGACTATTTTCAGTGGTGCTCAGTGTCAAGGAGAGGAGCAGTGGCCATAAATTAAACCACCAGAAGTTTCATCTCAACATGGGGAAAAACATCTTTACACTGAGGGTGGCAGAGCACTGGAACTGGCTGTCCAATGAGGTTGTGGGGTCTCCCTCTCTGGACACAATCAAAATCCACCTGGACATGTTCCTGTGCAACCTGCTCTAAGTTGCCTTGGCAGGGGAGTTGGACTGGATGACCTCTCAAGGTCCCTTCCAATAGTGATTCTGCATAAATGATTACAATTTACAAAACCTTCTATATTCATATTTAACATGAAATCAAGCAAAATTTTTCCAACTCTTTGTGTTATTGTCTCAACAGCATTGAAGTATATATTTTGTGATAAATCATACTTACACCTTTTATTCCTTTTCAACTAGTGTGTTAAAGCATATATTATATTTGAATAAAAAAGTCTTAATTTTGTTGCTATTTTTGAAACCAGAAGTTTATAAAAGTTACATTATTGTTTCCAGATGAAGACTTTAATTGAGATAAATTAGGCTAGTCCTGCTCTACAGGGTAATTTTTAAAAGTGTTCAAATCCCTAAAGTCAGGGAAAATAGGGACCATGTGTCTGCTACTAAGTGCATGCTAGAAAGCCCTTTCAACAAGAAAAACTCAGAATCAATTAAAGTTAATCATGTAGCATTCTGATGCTGAATCCTTTAATCTTTTAATTTCAAGGTATTGAATATTTGCAGGAATCAAAAGCTTGTAAAGAATAAACCAAATTCCAGAGTGTAGAAAAAAAATGAAATTTCAAGATGCATGAAATAATCTCAACATGAAAGACAAAATAATTCTAACTACTGCTTGGCTATGCTAGAAACTCTAGACAATTCAAATGTTTCAAAAAGCTTTTTCTCTTCTGAGAATAAAGCTTCAGAGGTTTGTCCATACAAGTCATTCTAACATGGAAGGAAAACATGGATGCATTGCAATGAATTCTTGAAACAAAGCACTGACTTTGAAATGTTAGGTAACAGAGAGTGTTTGAGAGATCCTAAACCTAGACTGACTTAATATTACATCATGCCATCAAGAAAACAAAGAAAAAAGATTAGCCTTTTGGCTATATTTTAGTTTTCTATCCTTTACTGCTCATTTCCAGCACCAAATTCTTTAAAGACATGCCAATCTTTTATGTACAGAGGAGCCTCTGCATGTGTAGATTACAGAGAGATAGAGAAGATTGTGTGAATTTCTCTTTAACAGATACAGATAATTGGATTGTTACGCAAAAACTTAAATATATTAGCTCTTTACTGCTGTCATAGGACTGAATTACAACAAAGTGGTAATATTCCCTTTGAACTGCCTTGTTAGAATTCTGACACATAGGATTGTTGTGTTTCCTACATCTTAGACAGTGGGAATGGTCTCACACTATGAAAAAAAAATGCAACAGCACAAGGATTTTAGTTTATTCTGCAGAGCTGAGAAAGAAATAGCATTAATAGGAATTGAAGAAGACAGGTCTCATTTACCAAAGCTCTTCCCTACAGAGGAGGAAGCTGAGGATGCCTCCAGCCCAGCTCCACCCTCCCTCACCTTCCAAGTGGGGAATCTGAGATAAAAGAGCTTTCTAGCCCCTTGGTTACCTCATGGGCAGCTTCTGGCCTGGCATGAGAGCATGTAGTACATGAACATATGTGAACTTCATGAGGATCAGAGCAATCCCAGCATTGGTACAGACTGGGTGATGAATAGTCAGAGATCAGTCCGGCAAAAAAGGATTTTGGGATTCTGGTAGATGAATAATTGGATATGAACCAGCAGTGTGCGCTTGGCCTAGAAAATAGAACATATCCTGGGCTGCATCAGAAGCAGTGTGGACATCACGTCCAGGGAGCTGATTCTGCTCCTCTTCTCCACCTCCCTGAACCCCCACTGCAGTTATGCACACAGTGCTGGGGTCCTCAGCACAGGAAAGAGCTGACAGAGTGGGACTACAGGAGAGCCACAAGAAGGATCAGACTGCTGGAGAACCTTCCCTGCAAAGAAATGCTGAGAGAATTGTATTTGTTCCAGGGTAAAAAAGGCTAAGAAGAAACATTATTGCAGCCTTTGAAGAAGGCTTATAAGAAAAACAGGGACTTTTTACCAGGGCCTGCAGTGACAGGATAAGGTGCAATGGTTTTAAGCTAAAAGATGGTAGAATTAGGTTGGATAGGAGGAAGATATTCTTTAAATTAAGGCTGATGAGACACTGGAACAGGTTGCTCATAGAAGCTGTGGATGTCTTGTCATTGGCAGCATTCAAGGCCGGGTCGGATTGGGTTTTGTGCAAGCTGTTGCTTTATTGCAGGGGGATTGGACTGCATGATCTCTAAAGGTCCCTCTAAACCAAACCATTCTGTGATTCCAAGTGCAATATTAGGCCCCTGACTACACCAGTAGGCTCTTGCTGCCATGACCATCTCTTCCAGAACCTCTGTCCACCTAGACTTGTACCACTGATTGTCCAGGAGCTACATTTAAGCTCAATTCCTTGTCCTTTCCCTGAGCTAACAGCTGGGGTTCAGCAGGAGAGAGCAGCTGTGCAGGAGAAGGCAAGCTGAGAGCCAGCACTGACACAGGGCAGGGCAGCAGCCTCAGGATTGAGGTAACAGTGCCCCAGCACCCCATGAAACACAGCAAAGCTCCTTGGGTGACTGAAAACATCCAGCAAGAGATGTCCACTGAGAGAGCAGGCTTAAGGTCAAGCTCAGATTGCAGCTCAATAATGTAATGCCAGGTACAAAACCAGGCCCAGCATATCAGAACAGAGCCAGGACTGGGATTCAGCTGGAACACGGCTGCTGGACAATGGGTGGAGGCAGTGTGGCTGGACAATGTGGATGAGGCTGGAGTAAAATCTTCAGCATCTCCTGAGTTAATTAGCAGCCCAAACCCTGTTTTCCAAGGCCTTGGAAGGCACTTCTCTGAAAATGTTTTGATATGAGTATGTGACAAATCATTAGCAGTGGCTTTCATAAGGATTTCTTGCTAATTGGTAAACACCTCCTTCCCTTCTCCTAGCTTTGAATCAAAATGTTGTGGGCTATCACCTGTACATCTGTTCCCTACTTGCTAGAAAGAATGGCCTTCATGTGGGCTCCCTGGAAAAGTAACCATTCTGAGACAGCACATATCTGATGGCTCTCAGAATTATTCAGTTATGGTTGTGTCAAAAGGTCCATAATAATGGCAAAAAGTGAACTGCTAAAACACAGTGTAAAACCCTCCCCTTTATGAATAAAGTTATTATAAATATGTGACCCTAGGTCTCATTCTATTTTCATGAAATTGAATAGGAACAATGGGTTTGCTATACCACAACTGATTAGTCATATTATCTCTGTCTATGGGGTAAGAAAATGGTCAAAATTATAGTGTTGCTCACTGGTACTGCTGTAGCTAAGTTTGTGTCAGCAGCTCCATGTGAAACCAGCTTTTACACTTAAATATTATTACTCTGCTAAGTCTTGGATTCAGATCTTGTTTCTCAAGCATATTTGTTTCTGCTTTGAAATACACATCAATTTTGAGAAAATGGTGGAAAACATGAAATTATAATTTGATAAAATTCAAATTGTGGATCAGGGTATGTCAGAAAACCTCAGGTCCTCAATGTCTACTTTCTTATTGATATCTTAGGCTATATTCCAGAGTCTAAAGCTACATTTGAGTTATTAAGTGAAATCATGTCATTTTTGAAGTCTGGCACATGCCTTAGTCCTGTCTGTTGTAAGGCTTTCTTGCCTCTTGAAACACAGTGGCTTCATTTAAGCTCTCCATTGAGAGTGGTAAGTCCCAAACCCTGGCTAGGGAATGTTTAGCTCAGGCCAGACTCATGCAAAAACCCATTCTCATATTCTCTGTTGTCTGAATGCTTCCCTTACTAATTCTCCTCAGTCTTGTAATGTTCCCTGCAATCCTTCATGGTAAAGTTTATCTCTGGGTTTTTTATATCTTTGAACAGCTGATAATATGGCATTCTGATCTGACTGAGACTTGGGGAAAGTTACAGTATTTGATTGTAGTACTTTCCTTTCCATACCCACAGCCCAAAAGCCATTGCAAAACAAAAAGATGCAGCGTCTGTCAAAATGCTGTTCTGTTCTGTAGCATTATATATATATATATATATATATATATAATGTTATGAAAACATTAAAAGGTCTACTGAGAAGCTAAAGGGCCAGACACTGTTTCTAGTTTTTGGTCCAATTCAGTTTACCATTTCATAACCAGACACACATTTATAAAGATACACAGAAAATGAATTATCAAAATAAAATCTCTAGGTGCTTGCTGAAGTCTGAAAAAATACAGAGTGGAAAAAAGAGTTAGGCTAAGTAGACAGAGGTCTGAAATCTATGGGAGGTGGATAGGTTTAATAGGGAAATGTTTAATTCTCCTTAACACATTGCAGGATGAGGGAAAAGTTAGTGCAGCTGGGCCATTCTTGAGTTGGATGGAGATCAGCTGAGACCTTAAGAACATTTGTGTCCATTCAAAATAAGTTTATGAACACCTGTGACACAAAATGTCTTAAATAGTTTCTCTCCTTTCCAATGTATATGACTTATACAGTTATATATGAAAAGCTTTGCTTGACTGAAAAAAAAGAAAACTGTTCAGTGAGGCCGCAGGTGATGGTCTAATGGAATCAGAAAATTGTCCTCTAAGTTTTTATTTGGCCTTTCAGAGAATTGCTTATTTTGGCTTTTTTACTACTGTGATCTTTAGAGGTGGTAAGAAAACGGAAAATACCTGTGGGTTAATAGATCATGACTGCTTCCAGACTTGTACATCCCATTTTGCTTGGCTCTATTTCTGTGACATTTCATTGCAGATATTCTGCTGAATACACAGCTAAGAGAAGACTCTGGAGAAAATTGTTGGAGAATACTATTCAGGCAGTTTACACAAAGTGAGACTATTTCTCAGGAGACTGATTATTTCCTGGACTGGAGCCCCAAGGGCACAATTTAGGTTTCAAAAGATAAGTGTCTAATATCATTCTGGATTGCTTATAAGTACCTGGCATCCTGCTGCTACTTCAGGACAAGACAGATCTCCTCAGAATCTTCAGTCACGGTAGCCAGACGCCCTTGGCTGTGCTGTACAGCCCAGGGCATGTCAGAGGCAGTAAGATGTCTTTCCACCACCTGACTGAAACCCCTTGAGCACAGGCAATTGCCTAAATGCTGATGTCTTGCTATTAAGCACTGTGAAGTTCTTTGCCTTGCCATCAGCTACCATTTGAGAAGGGCACAAGAGGTAAAGTCCTCTCCCATAATCTATAAAAGTGAGCGGGACACCTGAGAGCCTCTCATATAGTACTGGATGGTACTGCCTTTAGGTAAGTGAATACTGTTATTGTGTCTATGGTGGGGAGCTGAACCTTTCCCCAGGCTCCACAACTGTTTTTTACATGCCCACTGATCCTGAGGAGTGCCTGGACTCCTATCACACTCGTAGACACCTGTGTTTGCTGTCTCTCAGGACCAAAATGTCAGATACATCACACACCATTTATAATAATAGATAGTCTGCATCCTGCAGATGTGAGAAGTGGAGGCAATCTTAGTGAGATATAAGGTCAAGTAGCTTTTAAAAAATAGTTTTCTAATGGGAAATTTGATTTTGTGAGATGATTTCAGCAGTGCCATGTGGCCTGTAGTAAAGCATTAGTAGAGCTTCTCAACACTGCACAATTCCTAAAACAAAAGGTGTTTCATACAGCATGAGCTTAATCCACTCTGGATCTCCCTATAAAAAAATAAAGACAATTAAATCACTGGATTGGAATCTGTGGTTGCCAGAGCTGACCATTTAATATGGCCAAAAGCATATTTCCAGCCAGTCTTTCAGAGGAATTCACTGTCTCCAAACAGGAAAGGGATGAACAAATTCGTCTGGAAGGAAAAATTGTAAGAAAAATAAAAATACTTATATTTTAATTAAATTTAAGACTGTGTCCTCAAATACACCTTGCTTCTTGATATAACACCCAAAAAAGGACAGTTTTAACCATAACTTGCCTTTTTTCATTCAAAAAGTAATATATAAGTAGAAAGGGAAAAATGAATTATGAGACATGAAGAAAAGAAGAAAGGTTATGATTAAATAATAGAATCCCTATACATATTGGTAATAAGGAAAAAAATAAAACAGTTGCACTGTACATGTCAGTGACAGATCCACAGACAGCATGGCAGAAGATAGTTGGAAAAACATGGAGATTTTGATGAGGAAAAGAAATTCTAGTAGTTTCATAGAAGTACAACTAAAGACACACAAGACAGTGGCTGGCAATGGAATATGAACAAAAATAATCATTGTTTTCTGCATTTGGAAATTTTTATGCTTTTTCAGACTGATATATTTTTGTTATATCATGTTCTTTCTAAAGGGAAAAGAAAACCAACCAAAATGTTTTTGAGTGAGAAATACTTTTAGATTTGGTTGTCATGATAGTTTGTACTTAAAGATCTCAGGAAGACATGTAAGATGTGTTTGGTTCATTTACAGTCCATTTTCATGAGCCTGGGAATACCAGAACACTGATGTGGTGTTACTGGTCATGGATTTTAAGAGGATAGATGCTGCCTCTACCTCAAGTCTATTAACCTGCCACCAGTCCTAGGGAAAAAAGAATGTAAAAATCTCATGCAGCATTCAGGTGTTAATGAACTAAGTGACAACTAATGTCAGAATAGATACTAATAGGTAGCCAATGATATGGTAGATATTATCTACCAAGCTTTAGTTGTTCATGAGGTTTTAAACTTGGTAGAAGCATCTACTGTTGTTGCAGTAGTTATCCAAGGTGTGTCATTTTAGAAATAACACTGGGCAGTATTCTTAAAAGCTGCATATTGTGTGGCTCCCAAACTGTCCCACCTTCTTGGCAAAGATGATTTATGACTCAGTGGATCTGTTTAAGTCCATGGTCATATATACTAGCAGAAGGCCAAATGCTATATTCTGGTTGTACAGCAAAATCCAGATGATTTAACATCCCCTCTGACCTTAGGCTGTAGTGATCTGAATGCGAGCAGACATTGTTAATGCTTAGATTTTGGGAAGGTGTTTAACACCCAATGATTTTCAAAGCAGGTCTATGTTGGTACAGCATTAGCATATACAAATAATAGGTGGTGAAGTAACCATGTTTGCTAAGTCCAACTCATCCTTTTCCATAAATTACCTGTACTGTTTGCAAAATACAGAAATACAGAGATGCTGCTATAATTTTTACTTGTAACCACAAGTTACAAATACCTGCAAATTCAAAAGATTCTTGAAATACTCCTGGATTCTTTACATTAGGAATCATTTGAATTGTCTCACGTTCCAAGGCCACCTAATTTTCTTTTCTCCATGGATCAGCAGATTTTAAATGCTATGCCAAAACATACAGAGTATATTAAATGGTCTGGTTTAATAACAGACTCTTGCCTTCACATTTAGTCCTCATCATAAAAAAGCTTTGATCAGACTTTGGATCAACTCAAAGAAATTTTGCTGTTGACAATTTGAATCAAACCAAAAGCAGCCTGAAAAACAACAGAGAGATGGATAACAGTAGTAGAATATAGGCACTGTCAAGTTTGAAGCAAAACAGTGAGCAGTCTTTCAGAAGGACAAAAACAAAAAATCATGCTCAACTAAAATATCTGTTGCGGTCTGCTAATAAGTTGTAACGCTATTACCATTTTTGTAAGTTTCCAAAGCTGGTATTTCCTTTTTAGGAGAAAGGAAAAGAAGGACTTGGATCACCACAAATTTTGTAATGCTTATAGTATGTGCTCTAACACTTTCCATTTAATATGTAAGTCCAGTGTAGAGGCTGAAAAAATAAAATTTCAATTAGGAGGAATGGAAGTTTTCAGATGAAAAAATAAGCACCTACATCCTCCAGAATCTGGAACTGAATTGTTTGTAGTGGAACTCACTAAATATGAGTCAGCCTTCAGTAATATTTTCAAAATGCTGCAGAACTTTACAGAAATATTTAACTAATTGTTCCTGAAAATTTGTGCCAATGTCATATTTTTGTTTATTTACTATGTATAGGCTAACAGGCTGTATATGCACTATTTAGAGACATACAAAATGTCATGTACAAACATGTGTTACCTCTTTATAATTAAGTGGCTTGCTGCATGGTGTCCATGGTACAACCTTTCCCCTTAATGGAGGTTTCTTAACCCCTGCTTCAGGTAGCCAAATAAAATGAGCTAACCTTCATTTCATCTTGAGAGGAATATTTAGTTTAAGTTCTGAGTGATCAGCGGAAAAACCTCACTGCTCATTTTAGGTGACAGTGTGAGAAGTTCCACGAGGAATTTTTCTGGAGCTATATATTCCCATGGCAAAAGTACTCCTTATATTGGGAACCCAAATCTCCTGGTTCTGTGCACCAGATGTGTGCACAGGTTTAAGATGAAAACAAAGCAGCAGTTAATTAAGATAAAATTAAGTTTCAGTAACCTGAAACTGAGTCTATTAAATGGAAATACATTGGGAGGCACTTCCTCTTATGCAGAAGTGCAGAGAAGTTATAAGGAAAGCGGTTTTGCAAGAGACAAAAAGCAGAAAGGATATCACTGATGAGTGTAGAAACAAAATGGTGACACAGTAACTCGACAATATTTGATGGCTAGATCTCAACCAGTGCAAACTGGTAATTCACTTGCAGTGAGTTCTGTTTTCAGATTCTTTCATTACAACCTGTTAGACTTGGCCATCTCCAGCCATGAAAATATGAATTTTAAAAAAAAAAACAAACAAAGGAGCTTTGGATCAAATAAAAGAAATATTTCTATTTATATATCACAAGAAAAATAAAATTAGATTATAATAGCTTTTAATAATTTTTCCCACCAAAGAAATATGAAGAAATAAGGTACAAAAGAAAACTAACTTTGAAGAGAAACTGGAGCACAGTAGCTGTAATTGTGATATATTAATATGTCCTGACATCATCAGTGTGAAGCATGTTCATAAACAGATTACGGTTTAGATGACATAGGGGAATTTACATATTATTTTGTGTTTCCTTGAAAATTAGCTAGACTTTGTTCACATGCTGGTTAATGACTTCTGAGAGCTACCAAAAGAACACAAAATAGGGCCAGAAAGAAAGGAATCACCCAACCACAGTCCCATTCTTGCAGAAGAAGCAGTACCTTCATTTTCTGAGTTGTAGTACCTACCTGCTCTCCCAAACAGAGAGGTTTTATAACCATTATAAGGTGAGAGCTTCACGAGTCAGGATAGTAAGATAAGGAAAAGCATAAAAATGACAACAAAGGGACATTATTAAATATCAGATTGGAGACATGGTAAAAATATTATTAAAAAGGGAGGAAAATCTATTGGTTTACATCTTAAATTTGGAAGGCATGTGATTTTTCATCTTGACTGTGTAATTTCCATAGCTAATGTAAAACAGTCAGCAAGACAGGAACTAAATCTATGAACAAGTCTCAGCTGAACTTTATGTGACCCAAGCTTTTACCATATGTTAATTTTGAAATATCATCAGTTTGCTTAATAAGATTTGTAATCTATAAAGATATGCATGTTTTGCATTTCTGTTGTCAGAAGGAGAAAAAGGATGTACACTTGATATACAGAAAAACTGGTTCATAAATACAAATGTGCCAAAAGCATACTATGCCTGGGTTATCCTGTACTTGCAGTCAATGTTCAATTCTATTTGTACTGCAAATGCAAAACTACTACCTGTTACTGAGAGTTCAAAATATATATTTATTTATCATAATATTGGGCTTGTCCTTCAAAACAAATCTATAGTCAGAAAAAGCACAATTAATGCCTTTCCTGTGATTTTTAAAACTCTCTTTACAAATATTATCCTCCATTTCTCACCTTGATATATGTTCTTCCACAGAGCAAATCCAGATATTGTCTTAAAGGTTTATCTTCCTGTATGAAAAATATTTTTTTATTCCAACTGATCTCTTGCTGAGTGCTGCTGCTTGTTGCTACATTTGCAGTCAAGTCACAGTTGAGGTTTCCTTGGTCAACTAAAGCTAATGAAGTATTTTTCAGATAAATATCATTCTGTGCATGAGAAACTCCATCTGGTCTCCATTTGTCCACATGCAGAACAACAGCAGCTTTGTCCATTTCTACATTTCTAGTCCTGATACCATGCAGTTTTCCACTTGGATTAATCCACTATTGTAATCCCACTGCTTCACATTCAATTCTTGGCACCATTCAAGTAGTAATGATCTGTCACCAATGTGTTTCTCAGTGTGGAAATGGTTCTCCCACACCAGGGAGACAGGCGTGATGTCAGAACACCAAAAGCATAACCTTCCCTCCCTGGGGGCTGCACTGGTACATGGCACTCTGTGTTGAGCAAATTTGTTTGCTAATTAGAGCACTGCAGAAGCACAGAGGTCTGTAAGTGTTTGTTGTCTTTCCTGTTCTTGGTGAAGGACACTGGCTTTTCCCTGCTCACAGTAACCTTCCCTGCTGTGGAGACTGAGGTGTATCAGCAGCAAATTTTGGGAGAATCTCACATCCAGGCTCCTCTTCAGGTAACTGTCTCCAGCCCAGACACATTCTGCACCACAACTTTTCATAAAGATAGTAAGTGGAATATGGGCAAAATCCCCGAATTTCTACCCCCAGCAATTACAGTCAAATGCAATTAAACACACAAGACACTTTAAAATGGCTTGTGCATGCTTTCTATATGCACATTTGACATTTGTCCCTACCCAAATCTATTAAAAAAAAATATTGTTCTCATAAAAAGGAAGAAATTCTCCATTTAGAGATAAGGGAAAGTTCTTATGGAAGCATTAAATCCTCTTAAAACTGTTACTTTCTTAATATATTATTTTTTGACATTGCCTGGTGAAAGTAACATCTCATCCAAGCCTTAAGATGCATTCTTGAACTACATCCATGGAATAAGAAACAGACAACATAAAGCTGAGTAGTTCCAGATTCTGAAAAGCAGGAGGAAGCTGTAAGTGCAAAATGAACAAATGTATGAAGTGAGTTTACAGTAACTGCTCAAAACCCATTCCTGGGATGTGTTTTTATTAAACAAACATACATTCAACCACCAAAGAAAATTTCCAGACCAAATCAATTCCAATGATTTGCAGAAGAATCTTTGAACTCAAGTATGTAATCTTTGAACTCAAGTATGTAATCTTTGAACTCAAGTATGTAATCTTTGAACTCAGTATGTAATGTGGAAAACGGTATGATTCAAAGATAATTTTTGAATCTGATCCTTAGACTAAAGTTTTTATTAAGGATATTTTACTGTGGTCATAAGACAGTTAAAGAAAAAGGCAGAAAAATGAATGAGTCACTTGGCTGAAGAAGAACAGCAGCATTGAGGTCTGAGTGCTATGTGTTAGCTCATGTCTAGCAGTATAAAATGAGTTGGAAAACAAAAGCCTGTTTGCAATTTGTTTTACAATCTAACATGTTTTCCTTCAAAACTACAAAAAAAAAATTCTTGTATAAACCTATGTTTTTTTAACTTTCTCAGGTTTGTGAAATATCATTCTCTGATCCCACAGGAGGAACAGATGGGTTGTCCTTGTACAAAATATGGTATCCACCTGCACTTCATTAGAGAGCTGTATTTTTGTACATGCCACACCACAAGATCACCATGATGACATAGCAGCTTCAGAGAACAGCGTGACTAGGGCTTTTTTTTTTTCCCCTCTTGTTACACAGAGGATCTGGCAGACTTTTACCTCCTGACACTGTTTAGAGCATATATTGGTCGATACAGTCTCCTATTGCATCTGCTCTGGGAATTAAGGAAAGCAGCTTGAAGGCAGTAAGGTAAGTGCTGCTGCATGCTTTAACCGTAGTGTTCAGCTGTTTAAACGTAGCTGCAATGGGAATGTGAAAACATGACAGGATAAGTTTGCCAATTTGTAAATTGAGCACAAATCAACAGTCGCTTAGTCGATTCACTTTCTCAGTTTCCTTAAAACAGCTTCACATATTTTGTACATCAGTGTTGCAATTTTTTACAGTCTGATTTGTTCTGCATCGGAATAAGATTTGACATACAGTACAAAGAAGTTTGTAAGAGTACTCACTGTTTACTTTTTCATTCATAATATTAGTGAGAGCTCTGTAAAACCCATTTGCTAACCATTTTACTTCATTCTACAAAAAGACAACATATCCTGATGTCTAAGTAATTAATCACATAAACAATGAGAGGGAAACAGTAGGTATTTTTAAATTTGCATTTAATTTTAAAGCCCATTTTAAATAGACTAGTAAGCTTTTAAAAATATAATCTTTTGCAAACTGTGTAAGAATATAAGCCACAGAATTAATATTGATTGAGTCTTAATTTTACATTTGTTTTGCTTCACAATAACTTAATGATTAAGGAAATACAGACAAGGTCATAGTTTGAATAGAATTTCTAGACTAATATAGCATGCATTTCCCAAAATCATGGATTTACCATGTTTTGGCAAGTTTCCTGAGCAATTTCACAAATATTTTCACAGGTATTTTGCAACACAACTGCTTAGAACAGGCACAGACATTCAGTTAAAGCATGTTTATGTTGTAAGATAAACATCTAAGAATGTATTCTGATCTTATCTTTTGGATTCATGCAGTTCAGTGCAACAAGCAAGCATGATCTATTAACCTTTTACACTTCTGACAGCAAAACATTCAGCTGCCTGAATGAGAAATGCATGAATAAAACAAGTTAAATAAATTTCCTATTTACTTCACTATTTTATGTCACACACATGACCATATGCCCTTGAACTACAGAATTGTCACATAAATTCTAAAAAAAATTATATAAATTAATTCAAAACATTTGCTATCTAACATTTTAATTATTTCCAGGGTTCTGCAGAGCAGTAAAGATTTGTACACTATTTAAAGGACTGTAAGACTATGATATCAGTCATGAAACTTAACATTACAAATACCATTTGAAACTAGAAGAAAAATAGAATTTGAATTTAAAATGTCTATGTTATTTTAAAACTATAAAATTAAGGAGGTGTGTAAAAAATGTCACCATCAGACCAGAGAGTGTTATCCAAGGATTTCATTATACTCTTTTTATACTTTGAATACAGAAGTGTTTGATTTCCTTTCTTTAATGTTTAGTACCTAAATAGGACCAGATTTTGAGATTAAATGTGTTACTGCAGTCCTTGCTTTCAGATGAGCTGTACTTATTCATTCCAGCAGGGGACTAAAGGTCGAGCTCATGTTCATGTTGCATGTTCTCATGCAGTAATGAAAGACAGGCAAAGAAAATTACACTGACAACTAATATCTCGATGATTATCCTAGGGTTTGTAATTAGGTAAATGTGATGGGGCCATGGAGATGATATGAAATCAGATTCCTTTCTCAGGGAACAGCAGCTTAATATCTAGCAATGGGAATTTATGGGTTATTGAGTGGAGGTAACATAAGAATATTTTTTACAAATTCTTTGTGCTGTACTGCATGAGATCAATAGGCCCTGCCTAAATGAGATTGTTATCTCACTAGAATATGACGTGGCTTTTAAGAAGTCAATAGAAGCAAAGACGTTTAGAATTAGGGAAAATGTAGCTATGGCCCTGCACTTTAACATTAAGTCTACTGTGTAACAATTCCAATAGAAAGACTAGCTTACTCTGCTGGAAGATTGCCCAGATCTGAGATCAATGTTGTGGTCTGTTTGCAGACTTCACATACTTTCTGAAATTCCTTAAGAGAAAAAGGGTTTTAAGGATTTTCTTAATCCTCTCACTGTCTGAACAGTAGTTGAGCACTTGCAGCCTGCCTTGTTTTTCACTGGTGAAAATCAAAGTAAGCTCACTGGATTTATTGATTCTAGAGCTACTTTTCCAGCAGAACATCTATCTAGCCAGTGGGAGGCACAATCAAGATACTAGTCTTCATAGATTAATTGGCAACTTGCAGAGTACTGATGAGAAAGCTATGGCCTTAAAAAGTGACCCCACTTATACTGAATCACAAACATCCCCAAGGACACCAAATGTCCTTTTTCTGTATGTGAACTGAAAGACTGACTAGTGAACCCAATGTTTTATTGGTCACTTGATTTAGAATAAAACGTAACAAACACCTCTGTTGTATAGAGAATTTGCAAGAACATTTTCACTACCTGAGATTCAGTCATTTCAGGTCCACTGCACACATATGCAATACTGGTTGTTTGTCATGCTAAAAATAATATGCTTTATATTTCTATTAGTTCATTCTTTAGGTGGCCATGAAACTTAGTGGACCATGCTTTACAGAACATAATCCATGAGAAAAGGATCTTTCAAGCTGCACACAATGCATGAGAGCATTACCCTCACTTTTAACTTCCCTGTCTCTTCCAAACTTAAGTCAAATAGCCACATGTTTAGATATGAGACAATTCAGCACATTAGGAACACTTGATAGAGTTTAAATGGTGGAACTGCCTCTGAACATGGCCTTCAGCAAAACTGAAATCTTCTGTGGCAAATTTAAAACCCTTGTACCTCATCATCTTTCTTGGACTTAATCAATGAATGCAGAATGATATAAAGAGAGTTTTACTTACAACTGCAAAATGGCCAGAAATTTTGCATTACAAAGGAAGATTACACAAGACAGGGGAAGTAATATAGCAGTTACAATGTAATACTAAAAGCCCAATATTTTGTTCTTAATTAAAAACCTTAAATAGGAACTGTAATTAGTTTTTAATTATAATTTTTACATGGGAAAAATTTAAATATTGCTGAAAGAGATAAAGAATTAAAGTCTTGGTTATTCCCTTTCACCATACAGGAACAAGACACGTTAGAAAGATGACTTTAAACTCCCTACCTGTCTTTCTGCTGTTGATTAGTGGCATTTTTTGCCAATATGAATACGGTCCTGGAGATGATTATGGCTATGACCCTTTTGGGCCATCTGCAGCAGTCTGTGCCCCAGAATGTAATTGTCCTTTAAGCTACCCTACTGCCATGTATTGTGACAATCTTAAGCTGAAAAAAATTCCAATTGTACCAAGTGGAATAAAATACCTCTATCTTCGAAACAATATGATTGAAGGAATTGAAGAGAACGCATTTGACAATGTAACAGACCTACAGTGGTTGATCCTAGATCACAACCATTTGGAAAACTCAAAAATTAAGGGAAGAGTCTTCTCTAAACTAAAGAACCTGAAGAAACTTCACATTAACTACAACAATTTGACTGAAGCTGTTGGACCACTTCCCAAAACACTCGATGACCTGCAATTAAGTCACAACAAGATCACAAAAGTCAGTCCTGGTTCATTTGAGGGGCTGATGAATCTGACTGTCATTCACCTCCAGAACAACCAGCTGAAAGCAGATTCTATTTCTGGGGCTTTTAAAGGCCTGAATTCACTTTTGTATCTTGACTTAAGCTTCAATCAACTTACAAAGCTCCCAACAGGACTGCCTCACTCCTTGCTCATGCTGTACTTTGATAATAACCAAATTTCCAATATTCCCGATGAGTACTTCCAAGGTTTTAAAGCCCTGCAATATTTACGTTTATCCCACAATAAATTAACAGATTCTGGAATACCAGGTAATGTCTTCAACATCACATCTCTAGTTGAGTTGGATCTCTCCTTCAATCAGCTGAAGAGCATTCCAACTGTCAGTGAGAACCTGGAAAACTTCTACCTCCAAGTCAACAAAATTAACAGTGAGTTAAATCTGCACATATTCATTAATGTTTATCACAGACTAGATATTGATGGTTAATGCAAGTATCCGAAATAATAGATGAACTAGTCTGAAAAAATAGTACCGTTTAGACTGTTAGCACATTGACACTTAGACCTGACAGTTGTCCACATTCATGTTAAAAGACTGATATTTACCTAGTAGCCACATTAACTTAAAATGAAAAATTTATGCTTTCATAGTAATGTGGATTTTTTTTCCTCAAATTCCCATCTTGTGTAACTTGGAGTAACTACATAGAAGCCAGTGGAATTGTCTTATACAATTCAGAAAAAACTGAAAAGTTTGATCAGTGCAAAAGATGTTCAGAATTCTTATGTTGAGAAAAAGAGAGAGATGTCAGGTGAGGATCTGACTATGGTAACATTTCAGGAGCTGGTAATCAAAATGCTGGAGGTAGGAGAAAGGGAGAGGACAACAAATTCACCAGGTAGCAGGCACAAGATGCAGTGAAAAAGGTACATTGAAGTAACTGCATTTGTTTCCTTCCTCCCTTGCCTCACATAGTATCCCTCCAAACCTATCTTGAAATCCAAAGAGCTGTCCCTGTTCCTTGTTTTCCCTCCTGTTTTGCACGTCATATGATCAGGTAGCAAGTTTTCATATGATCAGGTAGCAAGTTTGTCTCCATTCACTTATGATTTGAAAAATGTTCTTTCTGAAGTGAAGAAATGCCACACCTTGCATGAGACCATGAAGGTTTCTGCTGAGACAGGGCTTTTACAAGACTGTCCCTGGCTTGACAAGGAGGTGTTGCAGAGCTGGAGAGGCCCCACCACTGCATCAGAAATTCTCCAGCTGCACCCCTCTCAGTGGTAGTCCCTGATGGAGAGGGAGATATGCCAAATATAACTGTGGTTCCTCAGGAGAATTTATATAATCTTGCTGGTTGACATAAAGTAAACCACAAAAAATCCTCCCTTCTGTTTGCCTACTTGTATCCATCAAGGATTAATAGTATTAGTGTTAGCTACCCCATACATAGCTAACTCCATGGAAATCTAGTCTTTAAAACCAAATTTTCTTAGTGCAGATCTTACCAGACTGAGGGCAAAATATTTTGCAATGTTTTGTATTTACTATGTTTCATTTTTCCCAGTGGCTTTTTTCTCTCTAGTGCATCTCAGTTTCTTGTTTTGAGATGAGTGAAAACAACAAGTTAATAATTCCCATCTAAGGCACTACATACAGA
Organism: Parus major; assembly: GCF_001522545.3. Lineage (NCBI taxonomy): Eukaryota > Metazoa > Chordata > Aves > Passeriformes > Paridae > Parus > Parus major. Next base: position 41,616,352 of record NC_031773.1, on the reverse strand, counting down.
TATCTATGGAACTCTCTCAGATATTCTGCCACTCCTAAAATAGCTAGCTATGATGATTATTAATTTCTCATGGGATATATGAAGCCCTTTTCCCTTCTTAGGATGATCTGAGCCCTCTGCAAGATACCTGAGTACCAAGCTTGGCTGCTATTCATTTTTCTGAGGACATCAGAGTCAAGGACTATGACAACAATTTTAGCTTTTTGTGGAAAGTTGCATTTTCAGGGGGGTGATATGGGGAGGGGACGTTCACCAGCTACTGCTACACTATCATTGCTACCCTATGGACTGATGCAACAGAATTATGACTTACTGTTCTTTTTTTCTTTACCATAAAATCTAGCGGACTTCAAGAATCAACTTTTTCAGTTATCTAATTTCACAGACATAATATATAGTTCCCTAAGGTGTTGATTGACAATGTGAGATAAAAATTAATTACAAATAATCATTAATATAGGTAAATCAAAGCTCTGGGATTTCACCATTCATGACGCCTGACCTACAGCCATGAGTATTTTGGAAAATTGAGTTGATTGATCTGTGACTATTTAAGCTTCAAACCAGCAACCAGCTCCTTTGTTTAATAAATTATTATAATTTCCCAGTGATTTGTGAAAGGATGACTATAAGCTAGACCAGCTTCTGTTCCATATAATGGCCTATGGTACACATATGCAGTGAGAGGCTTTTGTCTAAGGAGCAATAATAATTTGTCCTCAAATACACAAAAGGTATAATCTTCCAGTTTATGCTTATTTAGTTTGAAGTTTTCATTATACTGAGACCTAACATAAAGATATTTCTCCAGAGTTCTTAACTTTCTATGTCTCACTTTTTCTCAGCTACCTCCAAGCTTGTAATTAACATTTATATTTGTCTAAAAAAGCATAATCTGGTTCCAACCTTGTTGATATTACTGGAAAGAATATTTCTCTAAATTACTGTCCATGAGTTTCACCATGGACTTGCTAAAGTCATTATACATTGTTATTCATAAAAAAAAATCTGTTTGAGAAATACCCTTATTTGAGTGACTCTGAGTTTTTTGAAAAAGAACTGATGAATAAACACATCAAAATATGTAGAGCAGAATTTGTTTTGCCTTAGTATGTTCTGTTTCCCTCTGTATTGCAAGAAGCAGTGGGTGAAGCAGACAGCAAACTGCTCAGAAAACAAATTCAAAGTAACTCCTCTGACTTCTAACTAATATATTGAAGCACATCCATTATATTGATTGTGGGTGTAAAATCTACAGTTTTATCTAATGTACTGGATGCTGGTTGGATCTCCAAGCTAGAATAGGACCATGGAAGATTTAGAAAAGCCTTTGCTTTCTCCATACCTCAAACCTAAACTGTAGTTTCTAAGATGAAATGTCTTTAAGATGCCATTATTTTTATATTCACACACATGCACGTACATACACACATACAGACTTGTGTTACAGACTCCTCTGAGAAGAAAAAAACTCTGCAGGATGGAAAATAAAAAAACAAGAATCAAAGAGGTTCAGTGAAACAAGAAGAGGGTCCAAAGAAGACCTTCTCCTTATTTCATCTGCACTTGTAAGGGATCAAGGAGAGAATTGTTGTTTCTGCATGAAACCCCAGGAAGTAATGGGGTTACTCCATGTAAATGGAGTATGAAAGGGAGATGGGAAAGCGTTGCAGAGGACAGTTAAGAGACTATATATAGAATTATGAAGGTGCTTTATGGTCTTTTATCTGGCTCATTCCATCAGTACCCAAAGGAGTTTTTTAACATGGCCTGTTTAGAAATGTTTCACATGTGGCTAGTGGCCAACACACCGACAATAACGACTGTGGGACTTCAGATGCTGTTAGGATTGCCCACTGTACTGTCAGATGGAAGTCCAATTTTCATCCAGTCCTTCTTATTCTCTCAGCATCTGGCTTATGCAGGAATGATGTGTTGGGAGAATATGAGGGAAAAAATCCAGGTAGACTGTCTTTGAACCTGAATTTTATAAATTCAGGAAGATATTTTTTCACCTGCAACATTAATTAGTGTAACAAAAGAGGAAGTAAAATACTGATATAGTTTGTGCCACATTCTATTATGTTATTCTAAAGGATTGCAGTTCTCCACACAGATAATGCAGGTTTAAGCTCATCAAGTGTGCTCACAAGAGCCACTGGTCTTATTTTCTGCTACTAAAGACTGCAACTAAAATGAAACATTTTTAAATTTGTTTTAAACAACTGATAATTATATGAAGAGTATAAAAAATTGACCATGGGTCAAATGATGTGGACCAAATATTGGAACAATATCCCACTGAAGTCCATGACTAAGTTAATTTGACTTCTGTGAGGACAAGATCCTCATCCACTTCCAAAGTGGTTTTAGTCTCATAAAGTCAGCACAGATCAGAATTTTGTTATCACAGTTACATTTTGTGGTTTACATGTATGAGGTTTATGTCCTTTGAGTAGTTAATCTGTGATCCAGCTTTTATAAGCACATCTTCTTTTGCAACCAAATGTTAGCATTTATGCTCAGAAGTAATAATATTTAAACAACCTAAAATTTAAATTTATAAAGTTTTAGAATGTTTGTCATCAGCAAAAATATACTTACCAAGTCATTCCTGAATGACAAGAAGACAGAAAAAACTGACATTACAATTAATTTTTTAAAAAATTTTACAAATTAAACCCAAGTTATCTGAAGAAAACTGGAACTAAATAGTCAATGGTATAGCCTATAGCCCAAGACAATGAGTTAAAATCTCAAGAATTTGTTTTCATTCAGCAAAATGCTACACAGACATAATCTTATAAACATCTCTCAGATCACATGATCTTACTGAACAAAACTCATTAGTTGGCTTCTACTGGTACATTCTGAACCAGAAGAATATCAGAAATAATAAAATTTTTACTGCCCAAAGGATGCCATTCCTCTCTCACCCTTCCAAAAGAGGGCTGCACACTACACAAAATCTGGGAAATTGCTTTGATTTGCTTTAATCAAATTGTAATCAAGATCTGCCTTTTAATTATATTTCCTTAATTCCTGTTCAAAAAAAAAACTTATTTTGTGGAATATATATGAATCTTTACTCACTCTTAATATCATATCTCTGTCCAAAATATTACGTAAGTTCTTATGCTCTAAAGAGCTGCCTGCACATTTACACTTTAATCTAATTTAGTTTACAAAAACCATGTTTCACTAGTGATAGTAAATTATTGTAATGCAAGTCCTGGTAGAATCCAATTAGAAGAATGTTAATCCTAAAGTTTATAAGAAGGTAGGAAGGGAATTTCCTTCATTTCCTTTAATACTACAATTTGATCATACTTTCTTAGATTGAGTAGCCACGAAGAAAAGATACATAAGGTGTGAGCTATGGAAGGTAAAGCAAATGGAATTTAATTTTGATAATGCTAATTTGATATATCAGAAATTATGAGATGCATGGATTCACTGAAGGAGTCCCTTTAACTTTTTTCATTATTTCCTGTGTGAATTCATCCAATGCCAGTGTTCTGAAGAACAAGTCTCTCAGACTGCTTTGTCAGTAGTTATGGAGCTTCTCAATAGATTAATCCTCTATCTGACTCTATCTGACTAGGAAACACAGGTGGGAATGAAGACACTCTCTGCAAAATTACACAGTGTGGTTTGCAGGGGACATCAGATTTATTCACACAAATTCCACCTTGAGGATAGATCTTCTCTGCATGAAAGAGGTCTATAATATATGGGTATGTGTGTGTTCTGCATACTGAGCAGATAATTTCAGTGATTCATATAGTTTCTAGCTTACAGTTAATACTGATCATAGGAAAAGACAGATTTCTGTTCAACATCTATCCGGTGCTACATGAACCAAATAGTACTTCAACTGAATAGAGACCATTTATAACACGATAAATAAATTATAATAAATATAAATAGTTTACAAGTATTTTTTGCATTCATACTCATCTTCTAATCTTGTTGTGGAAAGGTTCAACTGCAAAATTTAAATGTAAAAATCCTCAACCATAGACCCAAATTTCATTCTGAAACAGGTAAATCAAAATGGCACATATAAAATATATACAAAATACACAGATAGTCATTGGACTTCCTGTTCTTTAAGGTAAAGCTGTACCATGGTTTCAGTTTCTCCAGAAACTTTTTTACTTCCTTCAATATCTTATATAAAAGTTTTACTATTCCATTGTAATGTACACAAACTGACTGATTCCTCCCTCTGCATCTCTTTTTTTTAAAAAAAAGATCAATTTTTTTTTCCCTTTTATCTAAATGCCTGATTAGATCTCTATGTAAAATCTGAAGTCTAAAAGTCGAATTTGTACTGAAGAAAATGGCATTTGAAAAACTCAGTCTTGAAATTCTGAAACTCTTACAACTAACAGAAAGAACCTCTCCCAACTCAAGTGCCAATAAATTTTTAGGGGTTTACATCAGTGCAAAATGCAAAATATTTAAAATAATATAATAAGTTATGGTCATAATTTCCAACTGAAATTAAAAAAAAAAAAAACAGAAAAATAATGGGTTTGTCTTATTTGTCCTAATTATTCATGTTTTCCTCTTATTTCTGTTCTCTTCTCTTCAGAGTTCCCACTGAGCAGCTTCTGTAAGGTGGTTGGACCAACAACCTATTCCAAGATCACACATTTGCGCCTGGATGGAAACAACCTCACCCGGGCTGACCTGCCCCAGGAGATGTACAACTGCCTTCGGGTGGCTGCTGAGATCTCCCTGGAGTGACACACCTGTGATCATCCAGCTCCCTTCCAGGGGCAGGGACTGCAGGAATAACTCACCATGATAGTGCTTTAAAATTAGGATATGCCTAAAAACAAGTGTCAGTCTGCATATTATCCATTCTGTTTGTTAATATTTAGCGTGGGCTCGGCAAGCTTAAGGGAATGTGTGCATATTTTTACAAATGGTTTTATTTAGAAGGCATGAGAATTACCAAATCTGGTGCAAAATATGCCTTTATCTAGCCAGATGAGTTGAGGTAAAAGATTCATCTTCATAAAAATCTATATCCATGCATGAAATACATGCCAGCATGTTCCAGACTCACAGGGAAGTCAGGTGGGATTCATGGTCAGTTATAGTGAGCAGTATGGGCTGGCCGGTGTCAATACAAGATTCCTGTCCAACTTTCTTAATTATCATGCTTTTTATGTTTTGTTACCCACTGCTAAGGAAAAAATGATTTAACAATATATGAACAATTTAAAATTTGTGAAAATATGTATTCAGAGCCTATGAAATTGTTAAATTAATGGAATACGTGAAAGAGAACAAGGAAAAAAAAATATTCAGGTTAAATAATTGTTTACTCTTCTTTTTTGTCATACTTTCATTTAACTTTCATGGTAAGATTTTTATTCATTGCTGATATAATTGTTATTTCAAAGTAAATCATATATACAAATATTTTTATTCAATTACTTGCATGCTATTTTTAACTAGACTGTAGAAAATAAAACATACCAAATAATGTCCTTTTGTCCATATCATTGACAACTGTGTTTCTTTCTTTTATAAAATAAAAAAAAAAAAGATTAAGACAAGAAAATCTAAGCTATTCTATTATTATTATTAAAATTTATTGTCAGGTTAAATAAACTGTTTTCTCTACTTCAATGTTTCAATATGTTTGTACACATAATTTCACATGTACCACTACGCTTGTGTTGACCAATAAATCAGTGTCTTAAGAAGCTTGCAGCTTGGGAATCATAGCACCATGAAAACTATGAAAACGTGCAAACTGATGTTTCAGTATTGTCAAAAGAACAGTGAAACCTCTCAGAAACCACAGGTGGTGAGTACAGTGCAGCTACATGTGGTAAAGACATGGTAGGATTTTCTACCCATAAATAAATAACCCAAATATTGTCAGCATCTTGGAACACACTAAAATAAATGTGCTAGTAATTGAGAGCTGTAAGTGGCTTGCTTGCAAGTACAGATCATCCCACGGGTACTATTTTCTTTTCAACTACTAGGCTATTAAATACTCAAACAGAAACTTTGCTGGTTTCTATAGCAAAACCAGAAACTATCACCTCTGAAATAAACCCCAAACCGATTCATACCAAACCATTCAGTCAACACACTGCCAATTCCAGATGTTCAAAATCAAAACACAACTCACAGAGAAACCTGGGACCAAAACAAAAGGAGAGATTCATAATAGAATAGAAATATTTTCCTCTTTATTTTTTTTAAATTTTGGAATTCATAAATGTTACTACTTTTTTACCCATATACAGGAAGGATTGACAGTAAAATTTGTTACAAATTGGCTAGAATTTTCATTGCAGAATGAAGTCTAAATCTGGGCTTTTCTGAACACATCAGAGTGGGAATCACTAAGGAATAGCACCTAGGCATTGTAACATAGAAAAAAAAAAAAGGAAGTGCATGCAAAACTCTGCAAAGTAAAGAAAAATCTATGGGAAATGGTATTTAACCATTTCCAGAGAGCTTTTAACCCATCTGTTCCCTCCACAGAAAAGTATACTAAACACTAAGACTTCTAGAGCACAAACTGATAATGAGATTTGTCACCTGATTGCTGCAATCTAACAACACAACAGAAAAATATTATTCAACTTGTTTCAGCAAACCAATTACTTGTTTGCAAAATGAAAGAGTATGGACAGAGAGAATGAGAAGAATACAACTCATAATGGATTAGAACTTGTTAAGAGTACTTCCCTCACACTTTTTCTTTCCAGGTAATTCCAAGGTACTTCTCTTAGCCTCTCTGAATATACCACATGTCTCAGTCCATGTTTTATTGCAGTCTTCCACTGCCTAAAAGAGTGACACAGAAAAAATGTCCAGTTTCAAGTGTATGGTGAAAGGGAATGGAGGCAAAGAAAAAGTTCTAGACAGAAAAATTTTAGCTGGATATATAAAAAAATTCTTCACAGTAAGTTCATAAAGCACTGTCACAGATGCCCAAGGAGGCTCTGGACTCTCCATCCTCAGATATTTTCGTAACTTGCATGGGCAGTTCCCTCAGGGACAGATTTGTCTTTGGAGCTAGCTTTAGTTTTATAACGAGGTTGAACTAAAAAACCTTCAGGTTTCTTCAAACTTATTTATAATTTCTGTGAACCTGTGATTCTAATACTAGTAACCAAAGGGGAACAATATCAATTTTAATAGCCAGTTCTACAGCTGAAGAGTTTAGCATGAAATTCATGTGGAAAATTTCTTGTTTCAGGTTCCAGTCCATAATTCCAACTCTTATGATACTCACAAAACCTTAACTCAGCTGACATTTGGGTATAGATTCCATAGGCAGAAACAGTAGAATCTTTATTTTGATAACTTTTCTGGCTTGTGCAAATCTGCTCCTATTTTTACACTTGTGGTTTGCTGAGTAATGGCAGGGAAATCAGAGATCCATCCCTGCTGACTCTCCCATGTGGGACAGCACTAGCAAACGTGCCAACATCTTAATGGACGATGTGCTCACAGAGGACATTTTGGTGGTGAATTTTTTCACATCTGGGTACTGGTTACAAGGCTTTCCATCCATAAGAAAAATAACTTGATTGGTAGGCCTTAACACTCACAAAGAAATAGCCCTCTTTTCTATTTAGTCTGAAAAGTTCAACATCAGTTAGTACAGAGAAAGAAAAGGAGTGCTAATTGCACTTTAGGACACTCACCTTGAATGTAGAAGGGTCAGGTCCAAGTACCAGGGCAAATTACCATTTCATTATGTAAAGAAAACAGCTTTAGAGGCTGGAGCAATTTTTATCACACTATACCCCTTTTCTGAGAAAAGATTGTGATTGTGGGCTAAAATGTACATATTGCTACTCTTTAGTGCTATAAACCTGGTGCTTCGTGGGTGTAATTGCTTCTACCTGTTTTAACAGGTGAATTATCTTCATTTTCATAATTGGAATTCTTAATCTACAGATCAAACGACACAATATTTTTAACAAGTTTTAATTACTAGAATATTTTTTTTTTAAATATAATCCCTGGTACATGGTATCTCTGTGGTATAGCATACCTTTTTATTCTGAAATACTTAAAGAAAAACAGAAAATAATGTCTAATTAAGAAGGAAGTGAAGACATGAGGTAAATACATGAGAGGAGAAATATTATTTACGGTCCATAGTACAGTGTAGAAACAACGGGATTTGTTCAAATGCACCTGATTTCTAAGGAAAAGGAAAGATGCTGCACTGTGCAAAAAAAATGCAGTTTTGTCTTTATTCTGTGAATCCCAGTGTGGGGCAATGCATACAAGTCTGTCATGGTATTTGGTCAACCTGACTAGAGCACACATTCAGATAACTACAAAGACACTTTGGAACCTATTAAATAATACTTGTAAAAATATATTTCTGCTTAAGATAATGCTTTCATTGAAACATGCATAATGTTTCAGACAGAAGTACTGGAAGTCTTTATAAATTTCATACCTTAAAAAAACAATTTAATAATAATCTGTCTTTAAGATAAACAAGTCTTTCAAAATTCCTATTTCCATCATCTTTCCAGTATCACATCATGTCATTTTTCCAACCATCTTACTATGCACACTGGTTTCCAAACTACATTAACAACTGCTTCTCAAGCTTCACTTTTAGATTTCATCATTACAGCCTTTCTGCTGTCAAAAAAATTTAAAAAGTAAGACCAGTAAGTTCTCAAAATTATGTACAATGCTGCATTGATTTGAAGAAGAATTTGTGATTATTTGTGTTAAAAAAGGAGTTTTTTTTTTTATTGAGATTCCTAAGTTTGGGTAAGAAGAACCATCCCCTGCAATATTATTATTCCCACCCTTGATTCAGAAGAAGGAAAGGTGTGTTGCCTCTAATGAAAATCACAGCCTTGAGCTGAGGTGTGTATTTTACAGAAAATGCAGAAGGGAACCTGGCATTTACTGCTGGGATTCCCAGCTGCCATCATGACGAGCATGGAACCATCTAAGAGAGGGCAGGTAGTGTTGGACAACACCCTGTTGATTATTTAGGGTTCTTTAGGTCATTGTTTAGGGCTCTGGAGCACTGCATGGTGCTTGGACAGGGATGGGTGATGAATTCTCCCTGGAGCTGGGTTCCAGAGCTGTCTTCAAAGAAAAAGGTGGTGTCAGTTTGAATCTAAGTGCTGGGTGTTGAAGAATTTCATCTACACTATAAAAGACCTAGTTTCAGCATGTTCCATCTGAAAGGATAATCAGTGACTGGAGCAGTCATGGTGAGTGAGATTTGAGCTTGAATTTGGGACTCTGGAAGAAAACTCAAGTGCTCTGGGAAACGCCAGCTCTTGAAAGCAGTCACTGATATGGCAACTTAAGAAAATAAAAATCACACAGTCTACTATTTAATTTCAGTATTTCCCAAGAGTATCTGCATTAAAAATTAGAGCAAAATTACTACAATTAATGGAAAATAAGAGCTGAGTTTTCATATAGCTTATTCCATTTGGCTTTTCTTTCTAAATATTTGAAAAGCCTCTGAACCTTGAATTTCTCATGTGACAAAATCACTGTAGCAGACCATCACTGTAAGTGGAATAAAATATTTTTTTCATTAAGTTGTGGAAGTTCTCTTTTACGTAACCCTTGTCATTCGTTTTAGAGGAAAGAACTTTGTATAAGTTTAAACTTCTTGAAATGCATTGTCCTACTCTGGGGGTTTAAAATGAAGATGAATTAAAATATTTTGGGACTTCTTTAACAAAAGAAGAAAATAAAAAGAGAAGTTAAATTAAGGATAAGGATATAATTAAAGGATAGTAAAACCGGTTTGTTTTCATTATCCTTGTTATCTCAGAATATGTAATCTTTGATGGTCTATAACTCAAACTGTAAACTGCAGGTTTACAAAGTGGGCATCAGGTCACTAATACATGTTTTCATTTACCATTAGTTGGCTGGAAAATATAAATCATCTAAATAGCTACATGTGGTCCCAGCAACTCAGTATGTGTGTGTAACTGATAAATGCATGTTAGATATTTTAATTTAAGATACATTTAGCATTTTAAAAATTGAGTCCCAGGGTAGGATAGATTTGTTTAAGTGTTGAAATAGTTGAAAGCATGAAAACAAAGTAAGCAATTGACAGCAACATTTACATAGTAGGTAAAGCAAACCTAGCAAGCCAAGACAAATACCAGATCTTGGCATTGTGTCATGGAACCTTTTTGGTGTCACTGTGGTAAAGAATTCAAAACAGAGAGAAAGGGAACAGAATGCCAAAAATTATTTAATGAAGCATATTCAGGAGACCAATATATTTCCCATAAAAGCTGAGCCCTTTTTCAGAGTTGTTCTTTTCTGAAATGTGTTGTTCTGCAATGATCTCTTTCAGCTAAGCTACTCAGTTCCCACTGTAGTTTTGATAAGGGAGTGAAGTTGTGCAGAAAATAATCTGCTAGAGTTTTGTTTCTGGACTTTCAGAATGAGATCTTATCTTCCTAAATCCTATATAAACAAGATGTCAGGTGACATCTCCATTTAGCAAATTAAGCTAGTCAAACTGTTCCCCAAGGTATCTTTGAGCAATGTATTCTGATCTAAACTGAAAGCTCCCCATGTAAACTCCCTATATGTCAGCTGCCTGCATATGCACAGAAAATGCTTATTTAAATAAGAAATGTAATTTCTTCCACTAGGAGATCTAAGCAGGTAATTCTAGACTTGTAGAAGAGGTGCAGCATTCCTGCTCCTAAATCTGTTTTGTTTTAATTTCTTTTGTTCACTAGGAATGATGTAGAGCAAAATACATCCATAGGAGCAGAGTCTGGAACATCTGGGCTGGTCCTTTGATCTGTCTTCAGTGTCCCTTGGGCTAGCCTGAAGGGCTCAGTCATCTGCTTTCTTTTAGACTCTTTGATCTCGCTGACCTTTTGTGGCTGTTTTTTAAAAGGAGCAGCAGATATTATTAATTGAGATATATCACTGTCTGATGGTCAGGGAACCTCTTGGAAATAGAAGTTTTGTCTTTTTGACTCAGGGTAAAACTCAGAGCAGCAATGCAGAAAGAGAGAGACCACTACATGCCTGTCATCAGAAGTGAAAGGGGCAGACTGAATCCTGAGTAAAAGCACCCTTAGAAGATGTTTGGAGCTGCCATTGGAGCATAGGATTAAGAATACACAAACTGAACTTACTGTCTTCAGCTTCTGAAGCTCTACCTTTTCTCTAGTAACCATGAAGATAATTCAAGAGCCTGTTCCAGATGAACTGGTTGTCCTGTAGAGCAAGGCTCACAGTTTTTAGTGAAGTAGTTCCCAAATTTAGGCACCCTGGATTGCAGCCTTTGCTAAATGGAGCAATCTACAGGGCTAATGAGTAAGCTCTGCTTGCAGTGCACTCCTGGGTTTTCTGGTGATGAACTGTACACATGCTTGATGCTTAACAGACCTTGCTTCGAATTCAATCTGAGACATATGGCAGCCATTACTGAGAGAAAGCGATGCATTTTTTCACTGTCAGCAACTCTGGCGCTAAAACAGAGCAACAGCTCCAAACAGCGCTCCCAGTTGTCCATTTCTCCTCCCAATGGATTTTCTGTATTTTTTACTCTTCTAGTCTTGCTCAAGGTTGTGAGCTGTTTTAGTTTCAAGCATGTACATTAGTCCTCTCAAGGAGGTGTTACTACCCTCTGCAGTTGTCGATGCTCCTCACTTTTTTATACTTTTTTAATGCAAATTCTCTTGATTAACAGTGTGGATTGAAAGGACACACGTGGAGTAGAAATCCTGTAATTGCTGCAGACGCTTTTCTCAAACTAGAACAATACCAGCAGTATCTCTTAGAAATTATCTCCAAAATTCAGGGTGGGTATCCACACTATTTTTACTGCAATATTTTTTCCCGCTTCTTTTTATTGTTGTGCAAATATCTTTCATACTGTTACTTTTTGGGAGATTGCTCATGGTCTCAGGAGCATTTTGTGTTTCACTAACATTTGCCTTTGATCACTCAGCTTCTCAAGTTAAAAATTACCTCATTAACACAAAATTGTTAGCTGTCTCTTACTGAAAATAAGGTTCTGGAAAGAGTCTCAGGTTGGATACGCAAAACAAAAGGTTTCCCAAACCATTAGTCATTTTTGAAAATCTTGGCCATGGTCTTTTATTAGTCTGTAAAACTTTATCACCATAATGTGCAACCTTTAAATAAGCAATATTTACACCAGATGATGGAGGACTGAACAGAATAAATGCATGATATGTGCAAAATCTTGAAGGTTTCATGGCAGCCACTGCAAAATCTGCTTAGACACCCAGGAAATCACTCCTCTCTGCAGAGATATTTAAAAAATTTGTACAAATTGCAGTCATCACACTCTTGCTTCCTGATTTTGAGGACATTACTTGCCATTGCTTTCTGCCTTGTTTGCATCAGAAGAAATGGAATTTCACATTATCGAGAAAGTCTTAGAAAATGTACTTTGCTATTTTCTTCTCCTAATGAAGGACTCCCCCTTCGAATGGCATGGAAAAGTGTGTTAGTAAGGATCAAATACCTGGCTCCTAAATCCACAAAGGGCAGATTGTGACCCCTTGCTGAACAGTATTTCACACAAATACTGCCTGCCACAAGGTAAACAGCAAGTCCCTTTGCCAGGGACTTCTGTGACAACATAATGAATATCTGGACATGATTAGCAGGTAAAAATAGCAGGTAAATTCAGACCACTGTGGAATGTAAGATAAACCAATATTTTCTGTTGTTGCTAAATGTAAACATCTGTCATTTAAGTGTGTAACAGCAGATATCTGCCATCAGGACTTGCAATTTTAGACCCTTCAGTGCAACATCCAGGATGAATACTCAGATCATTCTTTAAGGGCAAAGAGACCTCAGGGCCTCCATATTCTCTCTACTTTGTGAAGATTTAGCACAAAAGCAAACCAGTTTTATGTTTTAACAACACTGCTTGTTGTTTACAAGAATAATAGATGCACTTTTCATAATGTGAAGCCTCACAACGGGACATACAGCTATTTTAAATTTCACACAGTGGTGCCTCTGCCTCTCCCCAGCTCCCTTAGATGGACTCCAGTTGACAAGCATTGTCACTAATGTGGGGTACCAAATCTGCTGCAGGAGGTCCAAGGCTCAAACATTTTAAGTTCTAGGTGTTTAAAGTGACACTCATAATGAAAATAAGTGGGTTTTATGGCTTTTTTTCCTATAATTACTACATCTGGTTAAAACTATAACTTTTATATTTAGGTATAGATATGAATTAATTTAATCTAATTTAAATTATTAAAATATTCTACTTGGTATGCATGAAGGAATCAGTTTTACATCTCCTTTGTAACAAATCCCTGCTAATCTTTAAGAGGTGTTGAAGGGCCTGGAGTTCTAGTAGAGTGAAACTAGAAGAAACTAGAAGCACTTATTATATTTTTAAGTACATACACAATGCAAAAATTACTTACGGTAAGGATGCATTTTTTCATAAACAAGAAACATGGTGGTACAAACATATTCTCATGATAAAAATTTATGACATGTTTAACATCAGCCTTGCTACCCATGTAGTTAAGGTTTGCCTTCCTTTTTTGACTACTTTTGTCTTTTCTGCTTCTAAACATCTTTTGAGACATTCTGAGTTTAAGAAGCAAGGGATTAAAAATTATGAAATGGGTCTTTAAAAGTTTTATGGTTAAAATCAAACGGTAAAACTGAATTAAAACAATTATGCAACTAAGTTTTAAAACTAATATAACTCAATAAAAGTACCATGATTTATTTTATGTTTTCAATATTTTTCATTAGCTTTTCCCTTAAAATATTTATGTCATTGTTCTGGCTTTGAACACGAATAGCTTTTCTGATATGAAGTTGTTAATTTAAGTTTGGACTAAAAAGGAGAACAAAAATCTTCCAAGATACTTAATGTGAGAAATATGTGCCTGTCTTAGGAGAGCAAGTTGGCTGCAAAGAGTTTGCTTTAGATCAATGATAAAAGAATATTGCAGGAGGCACTGGGGAATATTATGACTTTATAGAAATATATGTAAATATCTCTCTGAACAAAAGAGAAGAGGTAAGATTTAATCTTTAAAGAACTGAAAATACGTTAATAAAAAATTCTTAGCAAATGCTTTTGCTCTCTTCTTCTCCTAATCAAGAATTTTGTCTTTAAATGGCATGACAGCATCTGCATTTAATAAAAATCAAATAAAATATTTCCGTAGAAACAGATGGCACTGGTTTTAATTCTTTGTGGCCAATTCAGGTATTATGAGAATGAGTTATGATGTAAGTCAGCTTTGCATGTAAAGTATCTTTTAACAAAAATGTTGAATAAATATACATTTTGGGTTACCTGTTTCATCTAGGCCAGCTCCCCTCATCTGCTAGAACCTAAAAAATCGAATGCCTTCAGCTCTGTGGCTGCTTGATTTTAAGGCCAGGATTTCCTTCTTTCCCTGCCTAGGTGCTGAGGTGCCTTGGCTGTTTCAGGGGTTAAAAGCTGTAAGCACTGATGCGTATATATGAGGCTGTATTCCTAGAACACGGCTTGTAGCCTGACTCAAGCTATTACAGTCTAACAACAGGGACCAATAGAAAGAGAAGAAGATCCAAGAAAGCTGAGGTAAGCCCAAACTCTGAAATAATGTCAAACTAGAAGCAATAGCTAATAAGGTGTGCATGGAAATACATCTGGGAATACTAGCATGCACTTCCAGTTTTATATGCTGCTAATTCTTAGGAGGACAGGAAACAAACACAGTGGTTAGCAGCCAAAAGCGGTGAATTTACAGTGATTTCTAACTGGCTTCAGATAGCTCCAGGAGCTTGACTAACAAGGTAAATTTCTTTATATCTATTTTTTAAGTGTTATTAGGATGATGAATATTTACAGAGTAAGAAGGTTGCAAATTCACTGTGTGAAATAGAAATGCTATTCTTTAGAAGTACTTTATTTGTCCCTTTCTTTGGAACGTTTCCAGATAGCAGTTTCTGGGGCTGGAAAAGCTATAGGATAGCTATAGCACTTGTTACTGCTAATGACAATGTTGAAAACTAATAAATGACTACATATCATATTCAGCAACTGAACTGAACTCTTAACCTTACTGATGCATTAATCCTGTGAGAGAATTTATTATCTATTTAAACGCTATTTTTGCCAAGACAAATCTCCTCATTTTGACCAAAAATTTCAGCTATCAGTCTTTTACCTTTACATTTCAAAATGCTTGTTAATCTTCATGAGGCAGTAAACAAGATAACAGTTTGTAAGGCACTGGTTTTGTGCTACACAATTATTTACTTTCTGAGTAAATTATCAGTAATGTTTTTGTTCATAATTTAATAGTGGAAGAGGCTAAAGAAACCAAATAAGTAAGAAAAATAGTTAAAATATGCATAAATGCATATGAATAGTTTGGTTAGGATTTACTGTTTGTGGACATATTTTGGTTAGGATTTATTTTTTGTGTCATTTAAAGCAGGCTTTTGTTTTGTCTGTTTGCTTTAGGGGAGGAAATTTGTAACTTTGGATATGAGAGAGTGAGGCGGGGAATGGATTAGTCAAACATATTCCCTCCAAGCTTTTAAGAACATGCCCAACAAACAGCTGTTAAAACACTATTTGATCTTCCACTTTTCAATGAAGACAAAAGACCCTGGAAAATCTGATCCAGATGCCATTATAATTTAAGAGAGAGCAAAAATAGAAAAGAGGGTATGATTAATTCTAAAAGGAGGAACATTTAGTACAGTAGTATTTATATTATCATGATAATATTATCTTTTCTGAAGATCAACCATTATATAATGTAGATTATAGGTCTGTACAGGAAAACTTACACAAATTTAAAAGAGGTGTTGATTTATTGTCTAAAAATTATGCATATTTTCATATTCTTTGAAATGATACTTGCATGAACACCAGTTAAACTGGTAGCCAATGTGGCATCTAAGAACCAGGGAAATATTTATCAACATATAGCAGAGAATTGTTTGTGCCTCTTATTTTGCTTTTCAGTTTTTCATTAACAGGATAATACCCTAGAGGACAGAATTTGGCTGTTTATAAAGGAAATATTACTTTATATGCAAAACTGTTTTGTTAAGCTAGTATGCTGCTAGGGAGCTTTATTGAGAAACAGCTAATTGGTTTTTTTCCCCTTCCAAGGAAAACACCATGATTCTAAAAGTCTATACAAGCCTTTTGCTCTTATTCTTGGTCAATTCCGTGTGGACTCGAACTGTGAGACAAGTTTATGATGATCTGGATCCTGACCATTGGTCTCACTATACTTCTGAATGTCCACAGGAGTGCTTTTGTCCTCCTAGTTTCCCCAATGCATTATACTGTGATAACAAAGGACTTAAAGAAATACCTCCGATTCCAGCAAGAATTTGGTACCTCTATCTTCAAAACAATCAAATTGAAACAATTTCAGAGAAGCCTTTTGTGAATGCCACTCATTTGAGATGGATAAATCTGAGCAAGAATAAGATCACCAACAGTGGAATTGAAAGCGGTGTGCTGAGCAAGCTGAAAAGACTGCTTTACTTATTCCTTGAAGAGAACGAATTGGAAGAGGTGCCTGCCCCATTACCAGTGGGTCTGGAACAGCTGAGACTAGCTAGAAACAAAATCTCCAGAATCCCAGAAGGAGTCTTTAGCCACTTGGAAAACCTTACTATGTTAGACCTGCACCAGAACAGTTTGTTGGACAGCGCTCTTCAAAGTGACACCTTCCAAGGACTCAACAACCTTATGCAACTCAACATAGCAAAAAATTCACTCAAGAAAATGCCTTTAAGCATTCCAGCTAATACACTCCAGCTCTTTTTGGACAACAACTCCATCGAAGTTATACCAGAAAACTACTTCAGTGCAATACCCAAAGTGACTTTCCTTAGGCTGAACTACAATAAATTATCTGATGATGGTATCCCTCCAAATGGGTTTAACGTTTCATCTATTCTAGACCTACAGCTGTCTCACAATCAGCTCACTAAAGTTCCACCAATCAATGCTCACCTTGAGCACCTTCATCTTGATCACAACAAAATCAAAAGTAAGTGTGTATTGCCAGAGTGGGACCACTCAAAACCATATCTAATTTAGATGTCTACTTAACCATAAAAATGCTCTTTGAGATAAAGTGATTAAAATCATAGAATCATTGAATTTGGGAAGGAATGGACCTCTAGAGGTCATTTATTCCAACCTTCCTGCAAAAATGCAGAGCCCTATCCAGCCTGACCTTGAAATTTGCCTGGGATGGAGCATCTACCACCTCTCTGAGCAAAATGTTTTTGTGTTTTACTGATATTACAGCATATTTGTTCTGCTAAGATTTATGCCCTCAAAAGTTTTCCATTTTGTATAAGTGAGCTGAGGTTTTGTACCCAAAACAACAGAAGCTGGTTGGCTTTAATAGTTTCACTTCCAGGACTGTTTCCAAATTCATCCACGTACAGAGGGGGTCTGGTGGTTAGAGACATAACATACTCTGTATAATGAAAGTATCTACTCAGTAAGTTCTTCTTTTCATGACAAAAGCCAAAATAAATATGATGACCTTTTATTCACCACTGCACAGAAGGAAGCCAAGTTTCCATATTTATCTTCCCATCCAGTGATTTAATTGAATACATGGTCCCTTGCCACTTCTTTGTGCCACTCTAGTTCAAAAATATACTAAAAAAATGGTTTGGCTTTTGCACAAAAAAAGACCCTATGAAAGGAAAATACTTATTGGTAGTTTACATTTATTCACAGCATTTGGAAGAATGAAAGTGTGAAATCATGTAAAAAAAAATATTTGCATAACTGTCACATATTTAAGTGGCCTGCAAGAATTCTAACTGTTAATTAGAGTTAAATTTTATGACAGATGTTGTTCCTGAACATATTTAATTGCCTCCTGGTTATTAAGGGATTTATTTTAATTGCTTAAGTGCAAGGCCTCAGGTGCAGATTTTATTCTGTCACTTCAAGTGGACACAAAATTGAAATCAGTGGAATGTAGCCCTTCCAGTTTAAGAACAGTTTTATGTCTAGGTAGTATTTAAAGAGCTGTTCAGTCTTCTTCCTTCCCTGAATAAGTTTAACAAAGCTTAAGACCATGAAAATTAACTTTTATAGTATGTGCAAAATCAAGTCTCATGTTCCAGCGATGCATGATCTGTGAAACTGAGTCATGATAGTTTTCCACAAGTCTTCTATTCCTTAATGTCTTTACCACTTTTTAAAAATCATTGTCAACTTAAGCACAAAACTGTCTTTAGACAAAAGAAAAAAAGAAAAGAATTCTTAGTAACTGAATATAAAATTGCAACCTGATACTTTAAATGAAATTGTATTTTACCACAGAGCATAATTGTTCAAGAAGTAAGGGATAATGACATAGTCTTCATAAAACATTTCTCTAATAGAGAATATCTTAAAGGGCCTTTAGGACTGCAAATAAGAAATGTAATGCCAAAGTAATAAGAGCTGACATTAATTCTGAAGATGGTTTTTGTCTTCTTAAACACAGATCGATCATTATTTTAAGATAATCAATGTGAAAGGTTTGAAAGAAAAATATCTGTAAAGTCCTGATCTGGTTCCTTCACAAAAGAGTCCTGCTGAAGGTTTACTTTTATATGTGTGCAGTACAAGTCCTTTTTATAATTTTAATTCTCAGGTATTCCTTCACAACTGCAAATCACTGCTTTATTTCCTATTGGTGAATCATAGTTACACTGTTGTTATTGCAAGAGTTCAGACATCAGCATTTCTATGTAAATACCATTTGTCTATGTTTTATTGTACATTACTTTGTAATATCAATTCTTCATATAAGTGCATGGCCTTATTTCTCCAGAGACCATTTATGAAGATATAAGGCCTTCTTCTGAAGCCCAGGAAAGCCAATGATAGCCTCATCATTTGTCTCAGTGGAATGAGAATTTCACCTGCAATCCCTTCACTAAGGATATCAATACACAGAGGAAAAAAACAATTCTAATTTTGGAAGTGAAATCAACTTAAAACCAAAATACATTTGTTCCATGGCATTTTAAAACACACATGCTTAGATATTTACCATGGAGATACACTTGTGGGGCTCTGGGGAGTTGTTAAATAGTGGAGAAGAGAATGGTAAAGTAAACAAAGAGAAGATATGAAATGATGATGTAACAAGAGGGCAAGGGTAAGCAGGTGGGACAATTACAGTGCTACCAAAGGACAAATGAAAGGGAGAAAACAGTAAGTTCCTCTGGAAGAATACAGTAGGCTGAGGTAGATACTGTGAACTATTGTTCCACATGTAGAGAAATGGAAAAAATCCTTGGGCCGTGTATCTAAATTTTGTTTCTAAATTATAAGTTTCACTGGAAAAGAAACAGGATCTTCTGCACTTTGTCAGCAGACATACAGTATTAGCCACTAATGAGAACCTCTGGAAGTTTTCCCTTACAGCAGCTCTAGGTTTCATGTTTAAATATTAAAGGACATAAAAATTCTGTTGGCAAGTGGGGGAATTCATCTTCTTTGAATAAACTATCCTAGATTTTTTTATCCAATTTGTGGTATCCGTACAGACCTCCTGCTCAATGGAAAGGGATACACAACCGCATAGGGAAATTCATCCCATCCTAAGGACCTGTCAGTCCCCTTTTGGAAGTGCTCATCTCTCTCTAGAGTTTACAAAGAGAGCCTAAATGGTTTACTTAGGTTGACACTTAACTTCTGTGTGGATCAGTTTAGGCAAGGTGAATTGTTCTGAAAGGAAAGACCTGTTCCTCCTACTTAAACAAAATTCAGTAATAAATCCATGAAGAGAATTGAAAGAAAGAAAAAGAGAGAGAGGCTGTTACTCCCCTGATAGTTTGGATTGGATTTACTGTTTATGGGAAGAGAACAGTAGAACCCAAACCAATCCATACCACATATCATCAGGAAATAACTTTTTCCTAGGCGGCCTAGGTGGTTAGATAACTGCTGCCTCACTTCAAGGCTGCAGTAATTGATCCGGTAAAAATTACTGCAGTGAGATAGTTTCTAGGTCAGAGAAGACAGAGATTTAGGATACACTTGAAGCCATCTTGTCTCTATGAAGAGTAGTGCTGACCAAACAAAGCAGATACTGTCTACTAGATAGTGTTGATTCACCTAAAACATTTAATAGCTGCTTTTGTAATGAAAATTCTTAAACTTTCTGTGCTGTAAATTCACACATAAAAAAAAGTTGTAGCTTGTTCCTTCCAAGAATACCAAAAGCTCTGCTAACATTAATCAAATTTCACAAGATAAACACATTTTAACATCATGGATATAAAAAAAAAAAAGCTTCAGTCCTTGGCCAACTGGATGTATTTATCTAGTTTCCATGACAAAGATAAAGTCCACTTCCAAGATGTTGCAAACATCTAAGCAGTTTTTCAAAATAGAGTGGAGGAAAAATAAAAAAAAATGTCATGGGAAAAAAAAAAAAAAGTTGTGTTGTTATTTTTACTTCATAGCGTTTCTCTGATTTTGGGGATTGTACTCAGATTTGTGCATGGTATCATTACTAAATATAAAGGAAAAATTTTTTTCCTATCTCTTTTTAGTAAAAAAACTTGCTCAAAAAAAAATCTGTTACATACATGTTTTTCATTCCTTTTTTTCAGTTAGTCTAGGGCCAAGATCCTCAAGCAGTCAGATGAATCAAAAAATATCATAATTTGGTCAGAGGAATTGACAGCTTTGGTAAACAAACCCCACTTCAGTGTTTTCTAGAGGCTGTTTTGAGGCTGAAATAAGGCAGCAGTTGACTGACTATTTAACAGCTGAAGACAAACTGTAAAAATCACTTTAGCCAAGTGACAGTGCAGAGGTACCTTGAGGGGACAAAAAGCCCAAGGTATTCAACACTCATTAATGCGGGTAATGATTGAAGCCATAGTTCCAAATTTGATCTGTACAGAAACAAATTATGTGTGATGTACATAGAATTTAGAGGATTTGTTAGCTTTCAGATTAGAAAGAAAAATATCCCACTGCATAAGTTATATTCTTGCAATTAAAACCAACTCCACTTAATAATGTGAGAGAACAGAAAAGTACAGATGTGAAAACTTAAAAACACTATACAAAAAGTTCCTGTGATTCAACACTGCTATGGTTTTGAGTTCAAGATCTTCATAGGGAATATTATCAGCCCGAAATTAATGTGCTGTCATTGAAATAAGATGTTCAAAACCCTTCAGAAGTATTCTTGCCTTGCTGGCTCAAAGTGTGAAGAGCTATTACTCAATGCTTACCATGTAGTTGTCTAACTTAGTATCTTCTTTGTCCAAGGATAAGTTATTCATCTAATGATCTTTTTTCCATAATTGCAGCACAGTAAATATGTGATTCACTGATCCAGATCATATTATATGAATTTATATTATATATTGCTTGCTTTCAATCAACAAAGTATTTAAACAGCAACAAAAGCAAGAGTCTCCCATGCTAACATGAGTGGAAGGTTACTTTATTTGTGTCCTGAGTGAATTTTATCTTCATGAACTTTTCCCATGGAAATAACCTAAGATGTTAATCTACATTTTCAGGTGTCAATGGTACTCAGATATGCCCAGTTTCCATTGCCCTAGAAGAAGATTATGGTTATTATGGCAACATCCCTCGCCTCCGATACCTTCGTCTGGATGGAAATGAAATTCAACCTCCAATCCCATTGGACATCATGATTTGTTTCCGACTACTTCAAGCTGTTGTCATATAAAGATATTGCAGTGGTACTCTTGTACTGTGAGAATGCTAAGATACAAGTTTTGCTGGAATGAAACTTGTTCTAACTCATAAGTCAAGAAGTAACAGCTTTATTTGACTTTAATTTTTTTTCTTTGCTTGTATCTTTTCTACAACTGAAAAGGTTGTTCTTTCAGAAGGGATTTTGTATGGACCTGAAACATGTGCTTAACACCTTATCCTATAAATTCATGATGTGAATGTGTTGAAAATCATCAATGTATGATCTCAAATATTCCAAAGAAAATTCTTGCCTACTCCATCTTTCCTGTCAAGTGTGACAATGCTAACATCATTCCTATAGACAAGTTTTATGTCCTTATTTTGTTATGTCGTAACATAATGAATTTGGGTGAACTTGGCCAAATTAGCATATGCTAATGAAATCGTGAGCTGCATGATTACTAGTTGTCAGAACTTCCACTGACATTTCAGATAGTGACTCGTGGTGAACAACCACTTAACATGCAAATAACCCATAAATTGCTGTCATCCTTTCAAGATTAATACTTTTAAGGTGAAAAGTGGATGATGCTTAACATCCAAAGCAGCATACTGAATATATATCATTGTAGGAACTTGTTCAGTGAATTTCAGAACTGGAATAAACTGATCCAACTCAAATCCAGGGATAAGAGAACATGAGATGTAACCTTCTTCTCTGAAAGTCCCAGTTTTCTGCTGTTTTATTCCATTTTTAGTTTTGACACCATTTCTTTCTGCAGCTTTGGGATTGTCATTGAATATTTGGTTAATTTTAGTTTGCAGAGAGATACAACCAAGAATAGTAAAGATTACATATTTCATGAACTAGGTACTTCATAAAAATTTGAATGGCTAGTTAATGCAATGGTGATGAAGAGAAAAATAAGAAATTAGGAGATATATCCACACCCAATTATTTACTGAACTAGGAAAGCACTTGTATAGGAACTGTATCATTTAAGTAAGTACAATCAACTCAGAGCAGTATTCAGCTAACTCACATACATGCACATAATACTACTGGATTTTAGAGAAGTCCAGATTATTAGAACATAATACATTAACAATTCACTAACAAGGGAGATATCAGAAGGCAACTTTTTATGAAAAATGGTTGATTTTATCAAACCTGGTTGATTTTTTTTTCTATTTTATAATATTGGCATTTCTATAAATGACTTGAAGATTAGAATCAACTATTCACTGAGGGAGCATGACATTCTTATTTCTGCTAGCCAGCACAAAAGACATTATTTTAGTCTTCTTACATTTCTAGATAGAAGCAATTAGTTGCTCATTGATATCTTGCATCTATTGCTAACATTTTAAGACTTGTCTCAGTAGCAAGCATTTAAAGACTATGCACATGGTATAACTTTTGCTTTTCAGATTAGGTCTTTTCTTAAAAGTAGATTTTTAAAAGTGTTGAGACCTATAATTTCTGGAAATCAATCCTTTTTATCTGAAAATCAGGACTTATTCCGCTCCAGAGAATTTGTTGAAACAGCCTAGTGTAGCAGCCCAGCATAGGAATAACCCATTCAGAAATCTGATCACTAAACCATTTTTTTTGTTGTTGTTTTTATGTGATTGCTGAGAACTCCTGCCCTTCTAACAAAAGTATTTTCTGTACCTCTGTGTTCACACTATATGAAAAAATACAGATTTAAAAAGTCTTTAGAATATGTATGCATGTTTAGCTATGTTCTTTACTCAATAATAGCATAATAATTTATTTTTGGAAAAAGAATTATGTGGCAATAATACTAATTAAATTATAACAATAATTATGTTCTTGTAGTTGTAAATTAATTCTTAATTTAAGCAAAGAAAAAATACATGTACTCTAAGTGAATATTCACAGGCATATATGCATTTATTAATACTATTTACAGTTCTAATTGGACAGCAAAGCATCTTGAATATCCAGTAAAAAATTACTACCCTTTTAGGTACCATATACACATTGAAGAAAAGACTAAACCTCCCCCAAGGAGATGTTAAGTTTATATATGACAAATGTTCATATGTAAAACCATAAAGGGATACTAGAGCATCAAGGTACTCCGTTTGCTGGATTATGTGCTGGAATCAGGAGCACAAGGTCTGGTAAAATGATTTTTAAGTTATTTGTACCAGCTGTACCACTATTTTTCCACCCCAGTGTAATGTGGAAATCCTTATAAATTGATCCTTCAAACAAATAGTGAGTACTATCCAGTGCAACAATTCTAGAAGATATGCAGATTAAAGCTCAAGATTTGTTTCTGTCAAATCTCAGTTAATCTGAGTGAAGTGAAAATTTCATGATATATCCTGGGACTAACTTCTATTGGGCTAAAGAGTTGTTGCTGCCAAGTGCTCTGTATTCTACACCTTTGATGCAATGCACTGACTCCACATCTGGGAACTGTTTATTAAAGAGAAAATTTTAAGTATTTTCACTTAGGCAAATTTGTTCCATCTTGATGCTCTCTCACAGAGACAGCTCTATGAAGTAGAATAAAAACCAACTATGTTGTTGTAGTGACCTTCACAAAATAAATCAATACTGATTAGGGGTTAAGCTTCTTTACTCTATGTACATGGCCATTTGAAACCATTTTAATATTCTTAAACATATTGGAAAAGTCAGTGAAACTTCCCTTCAGACTAAATAGCAGGTCTAAATTGCATTATTGTGTGGTACTAAACAATGTAGGCTTTTAGCCGCCACACAATTCATTCATTGTGCCAGAAGACTACAAAGGAATATGTAAAACATATTGTCTTTTTTCCCACTAAAACAGAAAAAGCATCGCTGTGCTTGAAAGTCTGATGTTAATTCTTCTTAATCCAAGACTTCCCACTGATACTCCCTGGTTCAGAAAAAATTGTGTTCCTTTCCTCTGAAAGGAGGAACACACCTCTCAGCTGTCCTGTCTGAAAGAGCAACTGGCATCATAGAACAGTCATTAGCTTCCCTTACATGTCAGAACACTGCAAACAGTTCTGAATGGAATACTGTGCACAGAAACAAAGACATTTACAAATATCAGAAGCTGAGAACAGGTCACCATAAGTATATGCAGAGCCATGGTTGATCACTAATCCACAAACATCTAGTGCTTTATGTTTTATGCAGAATCCATATTACATATTGGATAATTTTGAAATTAGCATTAACACAGATGTGCTATCGTCTCAGCCCAGGGTACAGACAGTTTTCCTGTAAAGAAAATTATTAAAGCAAAGTGAGACACTCAACAACTGAAAAATACCCAGACGTTTCTGACATGTCTGCCAGCTTGATTGGAGGCTGGAATGCTGGATCTATCAAAAGGCTGTGGGGTTTTATAACACAGCTGGTTCTGCAGGAAGAAAAGTCCTTTTCAAATGCTGCCAGCATAGTTAAAATTTAGCAACATGTGTGATTCTCTCTGCTCCATACTGTTCTCTGGCATTTTCTGTTTCTCAAGAGTCCAGTGTGCTCTGACTATTCTTCAACATTTTAAGGGGAAAACACCACCATAACAATCATGCTGTGATAGATGAACAATAGATGTCAGTGGCCACAGCATCCTGTATGACACCTGAAGGAAGAAACACAAACACTGAGGTAAAAATTCAGAAGACAACTAGAAAACTTTGCACGTTTGCAATTATGAACTCCAGCATATATCCTGTGTCATTGGAGGGATATTCAGTCACCCTGCTGCACCCAAATGGTTTCCAATGTTTGCTACAAGTAGTTGCTGTTTACTTTTCCAGCCTAGAAAAACTATTTGCTGATATCACATTGCAGCTATTTTAATTACCTATGTGGAATCAAATTACTGTAACATCTACATTTCTGTGTTTTTTGTTAAACAGCTAATATCCCTCTTCTGCCAAGCGTGGCTGAGAATCCTTGGTATTGTTAAAGACAGCGAGTTAACAACTTTCTCTTGAACAAAAGTCTCCTCCAAAGCTGCATTTTTTTTTACCCAGAATTGGTTACCCATAAACATAATGAGGGGCTCTATAGGGTACTGTCTGTGTAGTGGTATTCAGGAATAGTAATAACCACTTCAGGTCAAGTGTATGAAGCAATATCCATAATTCACACCATGTTCTGCCCTAGTTAATTTACTATCTCACCCATTACTAGAAGTGACATGGTTTCTAAGCCCTGTGTTTGCTCTAGCAGTTCTAGTCTAGTTCCAGCAAATCTACACTTTAATGAATTCAAAATATTTTCCAAAACTGTTTTTCTTTTACTCTCTGCACTGTTGCCAGCAGCCTGTATATTCTTCTTATTGGTTTTGTCTTGATTTCTGTATAAGTGGAATGAGTCTGTAGGAGAGTCCCTCAGTTGATCAGAAGGCTGGAACACCTCTCCAGTGAAGACAGAGAGGGTTGTGGCTGTTCAGCCTGGAGAAGAGAAGGCTTCAGAGAAGTTATAGGTGTCCTATGCTTGGAAGTGTTCAAGGCCAGGCTCTGAGCATCCTGGTGTAGTGGAAGGTTCTATGTCCATGACAGAGCCCTTGGAACTAGGTGACACTAAGGATCTGTTTCAATCTAACTCACTCTACGATTCTACATGCATTTGACCAAACTATCTGCCTATCAGCTTGATTCAGTTTTATTTCTTCTGGTTTTTTTTTGCTTATGCCTTTTTATACATGTAGTGTTAATGTCTGTCCTGATGTCCTGCCCTTTCCTGGTAGTTCAGCTCCAGCTGGAATTCCCCAGGTAATCTTCAGCTGCAGCAGCAGAACAGCCCCACTGCTCACAGCTCTCACACCTCCTCTTGTCTCTGCATGCAGACCCAGGCTGGTGCTGTCTTATAGGCAGAGTATATCTGGAAATCTCTTTTCCGAGGCTTTCTCTCCCCACTCCCAGTCTTTTTTGTAGGAAAATCTGTGAAAAAACTAAAATCACATCTTCTGCAAAGAAAAGCTGCTCTTCATTAGGGGCTGGGGGAATGAAAGTGACATACAGGCTCAGCAGCTCTCAGTGAATCTATGTTTTTTTAATAATTTTTTATTCATTAAAATGGTCTATCACCATTTTTATTAAATATTAGTGGATTCAGTAAATATAAGAAATACAAATAGTTTCAGCCAGAGGAAAAGAAAGAAAAAAAAAATAGTGTCCATGCTTCTTACTTAATATTCTTGTTGCTAATATTTCCATGATATGCCCTTCACCAGTTAATGAAATCCTTGAATTTGCCTGAAATCATGCTCCCACTGCTAGGAAGCCTATTTTGAGGACAGTAATCTCCTTTTGATGCTCCACTTTGTTACAGGACTTGAAATAATCACCGTTTCTTTCTCCTGGAAGTGAGGATAGGCTTCATGGTATTATAGGATCTATGCTCAAGACTGTCTGAATCAGAAGCAGATTGACTTGGAGTGTAGTTTTGTTTCTTTTTTTTCTCTGAGGATGCTGTTTTCAGCACCAGACTAGAGGTTCACACTGTTTTTGTGAATCCTAAGATTTGTTTCTTTTAATGATTGAAACTGCTTCCAGTGAAGGAGACTGATGGCAAGCCTTCTCAATTCTGCTTAGTGGCAGAATACAAGTGAATCACATTTAAAATGTCTGACCAACTTTCCAGGAACAAGGTTCCCAAATTCTCTGCCTCTGAATTGCGGATCAAATTGTGAAGAGAAAGCTGTGCATGAAGATTTTCTCTGGAAGTCCCAGTGGTATGGATCTTTTAAGAAGCCAGTTATTTATATGTTTATTTTAGTTTGATGCAAGTTCTTTAACCTTAAATTTAAAATAGCATATATGAACATGGTGTGAGGTTTATTTTTCATTTTTATATGAAGGAGAAGACTAAAATAATTAATTCCTCCTCAAACAAATATAAATATTTTTACGTTGGACTGACCATCAAATAAACAAACAACTGGAAAAGTGAATTTTCTTTTCTCAAACCAAAATTTCTATGCTTTCCTTTTCTTATCCATTGTTCTTTATTTACATCTGCATTCTGTCTGGGATCAATGTAGCAGACTTATTAGGTATTGAGGAATATTGAGAATTATTTCAGCTGCAGTATTATCCATGCTTCTGATTTTCCTCAAAGCATTAATAAGACTTCTGCCTGTATTTTCCTACTTTTGAAATCTGTGTACTACAGGCCCCTCCCCCCTTTTTTTTATTCAGAGAAAAAGTTCTTCCCAGGGATTCAAGGCTTTCTGTGGTGCCTGCTTTCCCCGTATTTAGACATCCTCTGCTTACCTCCTGACACTCAGGTGGTTTTAATTCCTGCTGGTTTAATACCAGCTCCACGCTGGGATTTTTCCCAATGTTAATTCTGTAAGGCATGGAGTGGATAAGTCCTGTTGCCGGTGGGCTGCTTCTGACATGGGTCATAGCCTGGGCAGGCCATCACAGCCTGGTGTCTTGTTCTGAGGAGCTGAAGCAAATAACCAGCAGCTCAGCTTATGAAGGCACTGAATTATGTGGTAGGAATAATGAAAAAATGGGTTCAACACCACAGTGTATTTCATCACAAACATACAAAGCAGAAAATCATCCAGATCAAGATGCAGCTGGGGCAAATGCTCAAAAGTATGTGCAAATACTTGTACAGGTCCTTGGAAAGCTATAATGAAACTTGGGCAGTTTGCTGCTAATGCATAAATCCAGAGGCACTTCAGAGAGAAGAAACAGTAGAAAGCTGTGAGTGCAGAAATGGAAACACTTATTCCCTCTAACTGCCTCTTTTGATTGCACTGGCTGAATTAACACTCACAGAATTTTCTGATATTGGGTAAGGATGTGTCTCTTGTCTACCTTCTCACAGGTAAACAGTAGGCTGTCAACAGGGTTGGTTTGAAACATTATTTTTGTCTGTACTGGTCATTGTTATCAGGTCTAAATAGTCATCAGGCAGCATTTCTAGATCTCCAGAAACTCTTTAAGACATACCAGTTTGGGCACGGCCCCGCCGTTGTTGCTGAATGGTGTGTTGCTGAAAGCTCATGTAAACATATAACTTGTTTAAAAAACCCCAAGAAACTAAAAAGAACACCTCTCCTTTGAAAGCTGTGATTGTTTCCAGGGAGAACATGCTAAGTACTCCTACGGTATGCATTAAGTTTTCATTATTTCAGAAACTATTTTCAGAGGAATTCACGTGCCTTATTTTAAAGAAAATAAACTTAGAACAAGCATATCTTTTCATTAGTAGACAATTTTAAAAGCTTTAGAGAAACCTTTTCATATTGATCTGCTATAAGACACATTTTATATGGAATATTTGCTTCCCATTGAAGTGCAAACATAACATATTTCTAAGTCATCCTGCTCTCTGTGTGTACTGACACATATAATCATTTTAATAATCTTTTCAAATTCAACAAAATGCCTGATGTACTGGGAATCACTGGAGATGTTGGCTCCAGCTAACTTCCTTGCTGGAAGTATAAATTCCTATTCCTTCAGGGGACTAAGCCCTCAGACTGATGCCTTTTAACTTATCTAAAGGTGAGTTGAATATTCTGATGCCTTGTCCTTTCTCAAGCTGAATAAAAAAGCTGAAATAAAAATAAGTAGCTTGTACAGCCCTGGACAAGGATTAGGTGAGACTTCCTCCTCTGCTTCACTAAATCACAGAGTTATTTTGTCAGTTGTAGAACCAGAAGCAGATACAAACTGTGATGAAAAGGAAGTGATGTGATATGAACAAATCAGAAATCAGTTAACAGATCACAGTCAAAATAGCTGGGGATGGTATTCTTTGCTGAGAAAGGTATGTTGACTTTAGCCCTATAGATGGCCTTTCCCCCCTTTTAACAAAGTGCTCTTTCACAGTATTGTAATTGTAGAAAAACTGCCTTTTTAGGGAGAATCTTAGAGATCTCAAAAATATGTGCAGGAGCTTTAGTTGTTACCACTTTTACTCAGTATTTGCAGATATAGGAAAAGGCTATTTTTGTGGCCAGTTTCTAACCAAGTAACAAAACAACTTTATCTTTCATTTTTAATGTGATCAGTATAATCGTACTTTGATAAGGAAGAAGTAAAAAGTCAAATACAAGGAGAGAGAAAATAAAAGACATGAAAAAGATGACTAGGAAGGGAAGAGAAAAAGCTTGTGATGAGGGGATAAAAAGGGAAGGTAAAACATTTGGAAAAGAAGGTAGCTTGAGAGAGGCCTTCCTGGGCATCTCTTTGCATGAGAGTAAATGAACGGGGGAGGAGACACAAATGCTCATGCCATTTTAGGGAGGAAAACTGAGAGCTGGAAATCCTGGAAACTATCAGTCCACAAAGGTGCTTATATACCCTGAGACTTATAACCCTTCAGCCTGGTCTAGCTGTTCTTTTGGGAACTGACATTACAGCAGTAGCTAAAAGTGCTCAATATTTGTAATGCTGACTAAAGTGCTGATTAATATGCAGTCCAAACACAAAGGAATTGTGCAGATGTGTGAATAACACCTGAGAGCTTTCTTCAGATCATGCATTAATGTATTCTGTGCACTGTTTCATGGTTTTTTTCATGCCTTTTAGAATGAATTCCAAAACAAATATGGTACTATGCCACAACCATCGATTTCATTAGTTGGAAACCACAGGAAGAGGCAATGTCAGCTGGCAAATCAGCTCTGGCAGCTTCTCAGGCTTAGTCTTTGTCCTGTAAACCATGTGCTTCTTCATGTTTTATCAGCTTATGTGCTTAGTTTTATCAGCTGATGCATCAGACACTAGCTGGTGTAAGATCCAAGGTCTACTAATTTTCAGAGGCTTGTTTACTTGTTTGGCTTCACAGAAGTGCTATGACCCCCTAAGTACTTTCAGGTGCTGAATCATGGCTCAGATGTACTACAAGATGAAAAGCAAAGTTTTGCTTCTTGCTAGCCTCCATTTCACATCATGCAATGAACAAGTCCTATTTTTGTCTAGGAACACTGGAAAAAATTGTACATGCTGAAGGAGAAAAGTCAATATTTGATGGTTATAGAAAAAATGTTTAAAAAAATTCTAACTCTTCAAACACTGCTTAATACAAAATCTTTGGCCATCTAAATGATATGACTTTGTAAAGTCATATTACTTCTGAGGGAAAACAGCTGGATACTTAATGTTGATTGATATGGACCAAATTTAAATTTAAATTCATATTTTAGAATGTCAGGAATTCAACTTGATTTTTTAATTTTTTTTATAGAAGAGCAGGTTACCTTTCAAGGTAAACATTTTTCAGGGTTTTGTTTTGTTTGGGTTTTTTTTTTTTGGTTGTTTGTTTGTTTTTTTTTAAAGGCAGATAGACATCCTCTGGGGTTCCAGAAACGTGAAAGAGAATTCTTTATTATACAGATAGATTGGGTTACATTGGTTCCAAATGGATTCTGGTCAACAATTTGACAGTGAGAACAGCAGCATTGTTTTGACATGGCCATGGCAGCAATAGCAACAAAATTCAGCTGTTCACTCATTTGGGACAATGAAGTCAGTGAAGCAACCATTCCCTGACAGGAAGGATGATCTTATAGGTTCCTATTTAAAAAAAAAAAAACTAAGGTAAAAGGAAGGTCTAAAAGGTAAGCTGAGAACCTCCCTAAGCTCTTTTCTACTTCAATCATATATAGAACAGTAATATATATATATATATATATATATATATATATATATAAATTTAGAAAGTGAATTTCAAAGGAAAGGTAAAGATGAGACTAAAATACTCAACAGCTCTCCTAACAATCCCTTGTACCCACAGAACTGCTTTTTGGCTCAACCTTAACACAACATATTTTTATTTCAATACACAATCTAATTAGGGAATAAAATGTTGGTTTGGATCATTCATTCCCTCTCCACAGTGACTCATCTTCTTGCCAGAATTCCACAGTGGCAAGGTTGTTCTTTGTGTCAATAGCTCCCAATTGAGTGATACATATGCTCGTTTCAGTATGGTTTTTTCCAACTAAATATGTGTAGCACACAAAAGAAACATGCTGCATGCACGTAAAAGACACAGGATAGAGGAAGAGGCACAAGAGTGAATAAAAGATACAATGAAATGAAGACTTTTATGAAACTGGTTTCAGTTAGAGGAAAATGAAGTTTTTAACCATAATCAATGCTTCAAGCTATTTTGGAAATAATCCAAGAGAAATGAAATGAGAATGAGGTACATGAAAGCTTCTGGGTTTGAAAAAGTAACAGCTGTGTCTAGAGAACCTGGACAAGAGGGCTTCTTATACAAATATGCCTGTTTTAACAGTATTTCTAATTCAATCATACATCTCAGTCCACTAAAACAAAGCAAAAAAACAGGGTAAGCACACAGGACAAACACCATATGATCTCCAACAAACAGCCTTATAATCAAACACCATGTAATTATTTCAAGAATTGAGTGCCAAAACTATGTTGTGATTCCATGGAATGTACCCTTAAGGATTTCTGAAAAAGAATAGATATTCTAGGATCTGTGCCCATTTATCCCCTTTTGTTCCACATGAAAGAAATTATATTAAATCAACTGAATATCTGGAAAGAATTAAATCATCATCTCTCACTGGCAAACCTAAAGGAAAAATTCACAAGAAAGCACAGTTTTATATAATAAAAGTTCTCATGTTTCATGGAGTAAAAGGGAAAAAACTGACTGCCAAAGGGAAAGTTTTTGTTGCCTCTAGTTATTCTTCTCAGACTATATATTATGGAGTTCTCCTCTGCTCCCTTTATTATCTTTATTCAATGATATAAAATTCCAGACATAATGAAATGAAACCATTTCAAATGGTCTTGCACTAAGTCCTTCAGGAACAAACTTTCCTCTGTAGCAGCTGATACAGTGACAATCACTGGCACTATAGAGTAGCAACCAAAGCTGACTGGTCCCCTCAGCAGGATTCTTTTTAAAGATAACAATGTCTGACTTATTCACTGCCCTTGAATTCTATTTAAAGTAGCACATGGGCCAAAATCTGCCTATGTTAATGGGGTTTCAGAGGTGTAAATGAAAGCAATGACTTTTGCCAGCAGACTAAGTTCACCACAGGCTCCAAGTGACTTACCTCAGAGATGGCTTTACTTCAGTCATGCATTTTTACAAGTCATACTGAACTGTTCTTTAATTAGTTTTGGCCTATCATGCTTATGTATTAGCTATCATTAAACCACCATAAAATGTTCAGGGCTCAATTTTCATTAATCTGCACTCTGACAGGAAAATCTGATGTTTTTCACCAGCTGTAGCTGTGTCCCCCAGAATTCATTAAGACAAAGAAAATCTGTGAATATTAGAAATTACAAATGAGATGAATACTCACATCTCTGCATAACAGAGATAAACTGAAATGCCTTTTTTCCTTCCAGGAAACAATTATGTGAAAAAGTGGTGATTCTGCATCTTATTTATGGGTTAGACAGCAACACGAGTAACTGGGTATCTTCTTACTTCTCAGGTCATTCTTCAGCACCTCTGAGTCCTTCCCTCAATCTCTTCCACTCCTCGCTGATCTGCCTTTGCTCATTTTCCTTGGACAAGTTTATTGATTCACACTACTGGATCTTAAACCTTTGTGGTAGGGATTCCACAGTCTCCTGCTGACAACTATATTAAAGAAAATGGAATTTAAGTGGGGAAAATGGAGCTTACTCCTTTTCTTCTATAATTCTCCACAATGTCATCTAGGTGTCTTCCTTACTGATATTAATATATCACCCACTCTTCTTTCAGATACCACAAATTTATGGTCTGAATTTTTTTTGTTATATGCTATGCTGTTTCGTATACCTGAAATGTTATTCTTATGCATGGTTCTTGTCAGTATTTTTATAAAACTCTGCTATTAAAATATCTTTCTTCTGAACTCCAGTACAGCAATTTTTTTTTTCCTTCTCTCCTCATGCATGGTCATTCAGATACACTTCTAAACACCCAGTTTCAAATACTCCTCCTTGCCTGCCATTTTGGCTATGTGAGGCTATAGCTGAATAATCCCTACTTACTGCCCTTCCCAGACGCTAAAAGAATCCATTCTGGTCTTTATGTACAGCCTTTTCATTTGAAGCAAAAATATCCATTACTTGTTATTGCATAATCTAATTAACACATTTCTGTGATTTTACACTAAAACGACCAAAGGCTTTTCACCATCACATTTCCTCTACTGTTCTACAGTTAAGAAACTTTGAAGTTTCCACCTGAATTTATATATGGCTGACTGAAGGCTTTTTGCCACGGTGCCAGCAGATAATTTTTTCCCCAGTTACAGTGGACCAACTGACTACCAAAGGAATCAGCAAAATAACTGCGGACATCTGGGCAAACAACACTATAATCACTGCACTGATCATCAAAGGACAAAAACAAAAAAGAAAGCACCATTTATACAAAGACATTTAACACTGTTTCCCATGTGCCTGGATGCAGAATTTTTCTGTGCACAGAGTTGGAGTTATTCCTTTAGTTGAAAGCTCAATCCAGATCCAGATTAATCTAGGTTTCCAGACTTCAGGAAACTTGCAGAAGCTGAAACTTCCCTATGAATGATTTCTTCACACATGCATCAGGACAGCTTTGTGTGAAAACAGGACATAAGCAACCTTGAAACAGCACTGAAACACACTACATTTGCAGATACGTGGAAACCTAACACTTTCCTTTTCCTTTCTGTGTATCATCCATTCCTTCTGTATTTTCCCAACACTTGCTTAGATCAGGTGCTTAAGTTTCACTTTGTTTTTCTCTTTGGGATGATATCTGATAGTGAAATGTCACTCAGTGAACCATTTTACCTGTATTTAACTGTATTAACCACACTGGATAAAAGACTTTTCATCATGTTCTGATCTGTTTCTGTTAGCAGCAACAGAGAGATGATGGAGCTGGCACAGCAGAGACCACATGGTAGCTTGAAGCAGATGGTGAGCTGAGTAAATTTTAAGCAATGAGGGTCAATGACACATTGTGCAGGCAATGAAACACAACCAAGAAACCTCCTAAAAGACAATGCCAGTATCAAAAGGTTAAAGGCCATTTGATCACACTATCTTGAGATCTTTCTAAGGTACTAGGATGTGTGTGTGTGTGTGTGTGTGTGTGTGTATGTGTGTGTAAATTAGAAAAACACTTTTGGAAAATGCCACCCATATTTCAAATAGAGCTGAAAAGAAATGTTTTAGTGCTTAGTTCAACCACACACATAATCATGGAGTATTAACTTAAGTATTTTTCTTGAATACTTGCATTTGAAAAATATGACTGTCTGACCTGTAAGACATCAGAGAAATTCACATGCTGCTCATTAACAAATGTTACCTTCATTGTCACACTCATAGCACTTTTGCTGAACTTCTATGTGTTGATATTTTCTCCAAACTTTTTTGAGATATATTCCAAACATTTAATTTGTATAAATGAAGGTCTGATTTAAAACATCTTCAATTCTCGTTCACAGCCACATTATTTTATCGGTATTAAATAAATCCATAGTCATTCTAAGAGCTAAAGCTAATTAATAATTTTCCTTAAAGCCTATGAGAAAAACCAAGATTCTCACATTCTTTGTACATTAGTGTCTCAAAGGACACGTTCCCACATCTACTCAGAAAAGAAACTGTTTAAAGCAGAAATTCAAACCAAATAAACAGAACTATTGGCTGAAGGGTGATGTGTCTGTTATTTGCAGTGCCAGAGGTCCTGGAGTCAGGCTGTGGTTAGCCCTGGCCCAGACCAGCTGTGTCTGTCTCACTCTGTGCAACTGGCTTGTTCACTTCTCCCCATGTTCCCTGACCACAGCACCCACCTCCCAGGCACCATTCCTTCTGTACCTTCAGCTGTGCAAGATAGACCCTGACATTCTGTACTATAGTCAGGGCTGGATCACCTAACAGGACCCATACTCAATCAATGATTCCATAACAGTTTAAGAGAATTAATGTATTTCCAATATACTAGGTCAAAACAATGTAAGTTAAGGTCAGTAGAGCCTCCCTTGAGATCAAAGCCCTCAGAGCTACTAGGTTGGCTTTTACTAGAAGAAACATCAAAAGGAGACAATGCATATCTGGCATTGAAGGGTGCAACTGATGTTTTCAGAACATGAATACTAACTGCATATCTGAAACACTGGTGACTGAGTAAAGTCTTAAAATGACTGGCTTATACATTGCACTAATAATACCCAGATTGTATTCTACAGTCTGGAGGAATTATCATTTTTTTGGATCACTGTGTGTGAGAATTACTTGCCAGAGAGTTGTACTGTTATAAAATTTAAGATACTACAAGTTATTAATATTAAACAACAAAGTTTGTTTTGTAACAAATTCAATAAAAACAGAGAACACCTTTATGTTGCAAATGTTGGATTAGTTGAAGGAAGTCAAATGCAAATGATCATGACAACTTCTTTAGAAACATTTTTTAACTCTTTAGAAACACATATAGAGGGTATAAACCACTGCAACATATGTAATACAAAATGCAAACCTAAGAGCACACATACAATGTCATATTCAAACTTCATTGGAAACTGGGACATATTTATGCTAATGAGAAAACAAACTTTAATTCATTACATCAATTTCAAATTTTCCAGGATATTGAGGACATTATGCTACAAAAAGTCTCTTATATTTTTAATCAATGAAATAAGTGTAGTATAATAGTATTCACAATTTCACTTGAATAAATGGGTATTTCAACATACAACACAAAGCTTGTGCTCTACTGAATTCCAACAACACAAAGCTTGTGCTCTACTGAATTCTAACAACACAAAGCTTGTGCTCTACTGAATTCCAAATCCTTGTCTTATTGAACTTTGTTTCTGGTTTATTTTTCAATCCCAAGCAAAATATCATTTGTCTTTTAGTGATAAATATGATAACCCAGCTCTGAACTGTACTTGTTTAGCTAAGCAAAAACACACTGAAATTTTCCATCTCTGGGGCCAGGAACTGCATTTTTCTGAAAGGGTCTAACACCACCACTCTGCAGGCTGGGCTGGAACAGCAGACAATAGCTCTGTATGCTAATAAAAACCATTTTGCAGCACCACATGCTTACATACCCAGCAGTGCTATCTTATATTCAACCATGATTAAAGAAGGAACTGCAATTTCTTTCCCTGCTCCTTCTCAAAACTGATGTAAATTATACCTCTTGAACACCAAGTTGTAAATTCGGTTTTAGAAGAATGACAGTCTGTCTAATGTGAGTGAAATAGAACCCAAGTACGTGAGCCTGAAGCTCTGACTCCTGCCTTTGGCCTCACTGGGAATTCCTGAAGCTGCTTTCATTAATGAGCTCTGGTATAACCTGCAAAGGTCTGAGTGCATGCATGTACCCAACAGACCAACTCAGGTGTGCTGTAACCCCAGTCATTTCAAAAGTATGAAAGAAGCAGTAACAAGGTAGAAAAAATTGGCCCATTAAGAATTCTCCAGCAAAATCTTCAGAAACATCGTATTTCCTTCTCTTGTATGCATGTTTGCATGGAACAGGGAAAATTTTTATCTTAGGCACCAACATCAGTTTAGATTATATTTCAGTATTACCTCTCAGTTTTTTCAAAATCAAAATTACCAAATGTCATTCACAAAAAATATATTCTTCTGACACTTTTTAATCAAATAAAAAGAAGTACAAGGAACATAACTTATTATAAAGGGTATTTCTGACTTGTTTTAGCAGAATTTGAATAATTGGACTTCTCTGATTTCCAAAGTGCATTTCTAGGCTAACAATATGGTTTATTCGTATACAATATATAGCAACATTTTGACCAGCTTTTCATCTGCTTTAAAATTTATAACATACAGGAAGAGTTACTAGCATGCTATGATGGATTTAACTTGTGTGCTAACTATACAAACAAATGTTAGAGATGTAAAATTGGAAATGTATTTAAGGAGGATCTTTGAATTTTATATCAAGCCTGGCTTAAGGTGATTAAGAGTAACAAGTTTTGGATCTTACTCACAGTTTTCAACAAAGTTTAGTAATTTCAGAAGCAGATATTGAAGGTGCTAAATCACCCTTTCTGAAAGAAAAGTGGGAGCCATCCATTCCTGTTGCTATAACTATGGATTGTTTGGTTCTAATGTAAATGTGCATGGTCTCTGTTGAAACTAATACTTTTTCTTTAATAAAAAATTCCAAGTATACTGAATGCAAAGATCTATCAGAGACTATATAAATATGGTCTTTCCATATGCAAGAAAACTATACTCTGAATGCTCATTTAGAAATTCATCAGTCTGGTAGACCAGACTGCATAAAAATATTCTGAGATTTTACTGCTAGTAAGCAATATTAGACAGCTCTAGCATGCATCTGACAAACTTTAAATTGGCATGTTATTCTTTTTTTTCTGAAATATTTAGAAAGCCCTGACCAATCAAAACAACCAAAAAATCCCCAGACCCAAAACCAACAGCTGGACAGGCAGTACAAAAAAAAAGCAGCAATATATATTTGAAGGACAGAGAAAAAGTCATACACCATCTGCCTGCATCAACCATGGAAGAGGTGACAATTAAAGTAACCATAGGGGAAAAGAATAACAGACTTTAAGAGTACATTAATTAAAAGGAATCTGCCATCAAGAACAAAAGAATCAGGCAAACATGAGAAGTAAGACACTTGAGTAGATCTGTATGTAAAGGGTAGTTATTTCTGTGACTCATTAAAAAGCTTCTTTTTATTGTTTGCATTCACTGTTTATGCAGAAATAATTAAATCTAAACAAGACTTTGCTAGCAAAAACAGTTGTAGCTATCTCACATTTTCTGTTTAACTCTCTTTTCCCTGCTGTTTATGCTAATTTGCACAGGGGATGGAACAGTTGGAGCACTCTAAATCCTTCTTTTATACTTCTTTTAACTTTGATGAGCAAAATGGAAATGCTAATCCCTTCTGCAGACACATGATTTCCTTCCTTTCTCCTCTCCGAGATATTTGTTTTTCTGTTATCCAGCCTTTGTTCCCTTGTCCCAGTGAGGTTCATATGGTGCCCTCCATTTCCCAGGACCCTAGGGTGAGCAAAATTTCACAATCCAGCAATTCATGAAATGCAAGTGATACTGAGACAGGCAAGGGATCTATTTATTAAAGCAGATTCCTACCTCTCCATCCTGTCCCTATACCTATAGAACAAACAAAAAAACAATCAAACAGTCAAGAGTGTTCAGTATCACAGAAGGAATCAATCTAAACTAGTTGCCTGAATTTTAGCCCTGAAACTGATTGCAGTAACTTCAATGATTCCAGAATTTCACGTTGCGCTTTTTCTTTGTTCAGTATGCTTCTGACCACATATTTAAGATTGGAAAGTGAATGATAAATAATGATTCAGGAAATAATAAAGTCACAGACCAAAAATAAGGTAAGAAAAACTATTATTTGGACATGAATCAGATGCACTGGTACATCATGTAGAATCCATGGATATGCTGGAGGATTTTTATATTGAGTGACTGGGAGAAGTAGGATATCAAAGATGATTGATCTAGGTGCAAAAAGGGAATGCTCTTTACTATGCACTGTAGTAAAATTCTTCATTCAGTGGGAATAATCTGGAATACTAAATATTAATTTTATTTAGAAAACTAAAACAAATCAATTTGAACTCGGTAAAGGTATATATGTGTAGGTAAAAGGATATTGTTTGGAAAGTCATATTTTAAATCCTAAAATACTTTTTATAAATTCACAATACATTTCTTTCCAAAGAATTTAAAGTGCCTGTAGAAGGAGTTACATTTACTTTACAGTCACTTGTCTACAGTAAACTCAAAGGAAACAAACATTCATTTGCTTCCTCATACTGTCATTAACAAGCTTATGAGGCATAACATATTTTGAGAAATTAATATTCATGAACCTCCTACTTCTGATCAAAACACAATTGTCTCTGTCACACGATATGAGTGATCCCATTTTGTTCATCTGACAGATTCATTTTGGTCACAGAATAAGAAAAAGTTGAAGGAAATTGCACGACTTTTGAAGAGGTTGTGTAAGCCACCAGTTTAGCTTACTGTCACCGTTACTGGAATGGTCATGCATTACCTCCCCCTTATGTGGGGCTGGTCCCTGGCCCAGGTGATCTTTTATTTTGTTACTATTGTTCTAGATGAGAATACATCAACATGTTAACTTATTTTGCTTTATTACTCTTGCTCTATAACTTCACACCAGGAGAATATTTTAGCCAGGTGCCAAGGTGAAACAACAAAATCAACAAGTTATTTTGGGATTCCATTGTCACTCCTTTCAAAGCTGGACATATCTTGCTCTTATTGATAAAAATCAGTACTAGAATTTTCCAGAGCTGACACAGTAGACTGAAAACTTCTGCTTCTGTTCAGACTGGCAGGCTGAGAAGATGACAAGAGAGAAAGTTGGTAGAATACCCAAGCCCTTTCTGAAATTCAGAATTTTTGATTTTATTGCAAAGGTAGCATTTTTTCCACACATTTTTTCTTATTGTAAATTCCTGGGGATGAATCTCTGAGGACCAAAAGAGAAGGAAGCAAAGAAAAAATTATAACGAGTGAATGTTGATAGTGTGAATCAAAGGCTCAGTGCTTTATAATCAAAGTTTTGGAAAAACAAGAATAGGATGACCCTGAGGCTTTGGCACTGAGTTCAAGAGCACATTTAGGAGTCATTGCACCTCCAAGAACTGGGAAAACTGAAATGCAAACAAAGCTCCCTCAAAAAAACAGGGGAATAAATTAATTCTTTTACCACTGCCAGAAATTATGCAGTGGGAATGCATTCTGACTAGAAATGTGTTAGGCAATGGACACAGCTGGGTATGCTTCCAGTTTAAGCAGTGCCCCAAAAACCACTGAATGTGATGGAACTCTCTATTAACTTCAGCTAACTTTTAATCAAGCCCAACTAACTCAGACAGCAAGATTTAAAGACAGCTGAGGAAGTTCACAAGACAGTAACTTAGACTGCACAAGGATCTGGAAAAAAACCCAAGTGTCAGTGAAGGGTCTGATTAGAGGACATGAAAAGCTCATTCCCCAATGTCCTTTTGTCAGTCTCAGCAATTTCATTATCTTCTGTGATAACAGGATTCAGAAATTGCAAGCAGTGATCTGAATCAGTTTCTAACTCAAGTATAAATTTTCTATGAGCTTTTTTAAGTGCTTGGGGTTTTGCTCAGCAATACCACAAGGCCTCTAAGTAGTCTTTCTTTTCTTTTATAATTTTTTTTTTTTTTGGTTGGGTCTCTTGGGTTTCTAGCTGGTCTAGGATTGCTAGCATCAGGATTTCTGTCATCCAAGCTCAAACAAATTTCCAAGCATTAATTTCAACATCAACTTAGGCATGACCCCTGCAGATACACCTCTTGATCTCCAAATTTTTGTTCTTTAAAGCATAAACCAAAACAAACAAAACTGTTTTCTTATTTGTGTGTTATGCAAACCATCCTGCTCATAAGCTTGAAAAATTCTCTGTATAAAATATATCCTTTTTCAGATAAGCTTAAGTCTAACAAAAAATAGAAATCCAATATTTGTAAGTTAACATTTGTCTTCAATTAATTTTACTTGCTTAGTATTTCTAGAAAACAAGACCAGCAAAGCATATTCTGACAGGAATACAGTATACCACCAAAATCAAAGTTAAGATCCAGACACAAAGTGGTTTGAACTTCATTGCTCTTATAAAACAAAAAAAACAAACTTATGCACCAAAATATAAAAAGGTTTCAGGCCCTATCTCAGCATGCCTAAGTCTACTTAGTTGTGTAAGAATTAAGAAAAGCATTAATAATTATATGAATAATACATTACAGATAAGAATTTTTCTTCAATAAAGAATAAAAATATTTGGATCTTTTGCCCAAGTGAGAGCAACGAGTATTGGGCCTGCCTAGAGAGGATATGCTTTTAAATGAACGAGACACATTGGAAGTGAGGATTTAGCAGAATGAATCTTAAATTACCAAGCACAGCAGAAAATACTATTCTTAAAAGTGAAATAATATTAACTGCAAATGTAACTGTAAATGGAGCAGCATAACAATTATCAGTAGCAATAAGGTGAATGATGGATTTTTGCTGCAGAAGGTACAGATGTTTGCTTTGCTGTCAGGAAGGAACATAGGCATTGCAGGCAGCTAGATCACTAAATTAAGGTGATAAACTTAAGGTGATAAACACTGAGGCTGTTTATCTGAAGAAAGAGAAAAGCAACAGGACACAATAATGTGGTGTTTTCACTGTACTTACTGTCCTGATTCTTCATGGAAGGAGATGCTTTTGAAAAGGGAAAGATGTAGAAAAAATAAATTAAAAATAGCCGATTTGATGATTCAAGACCCCTGTATTTCCTAGAAGCAACTCATGCTAAACCTTCCTTAGAAAGAAGTGTGTCATCCAAGAGTGGTCATAGTACTATAAGCCACTGCAGACTTGACTCAGTTGCCAAAATTGCACATGATACCTTGAGCTATTTAGTATGTCCTACAACACCCTAACCTCTATCTGCTAACAGCTATTGCTCTTCTACCCTTTCACTTATTGGCCAAACCCTGCAAAACATCTTGGATTCTTGCCACAAGGCATGTGGCTTAAAATTCTTGATGTGCTTTCAGTGCCTCATGCAAATTTGGTACACTAGGATGGCCTTACTGGGAAAAAAATAAATTAAAATTGCTATGGAAGTTACATAAAGCAAAGTGAATAAAGTTTCCTTAGCAAATTAGAGATTTATTCATGAATTTTACATCCTTCCATAGATGCAGGAGAGGTTCTCTTGGATGTTGACAGTATTAGGAGGCATATTTCACTGAAGAGTTGGAAAAATTATGAAAATATTCAGAGGAATATGTTCATGTCGTACAAATGCTGGTAATTTAAAAGTACAGAACTAAGTAGGAACTTATAATAAAGTAAAACTGATAATAAAGAAAACACAATCAATTAGGAAAAGAGATAGCTTGACATGCTAATATAGTAAAAAATTTCTGGTGTGTTCTACACACTATATGCTACAGTGTATACCCATCATTTGCAGCATATGATAGAGATTCATATCTATTAAGAAAGCAGCATTTCCTCTCACAAGGTAAATACTGGAAATAGTATATTTTATGAGCATTACTTCATAAGTACTGACAGAAAAGTAAAGGGGGGAAAAGGTACCTCTGAATAAATACCAGATAATATCTGCAGTAGATGGAAATTCATTATACATTATCACATATAATAAGTCACAAATAGAGACGTTACCAATAATATGTAACCCAATTTGCTTAAGCCTTGATTTTGGACACTGACAAATTTGAATTTGTAGGTTATCAGGTAACACAAAAAAGTTGTTTCCAGAATACAGAGAATGTTGTTGGTATATTGGTAGGAGCAGAAAGAAATTTGAGGGGAAGGGGTAAAAGACTGTCACGTGAAATAAATGCCATTTCCTTACAACAAATCTTTGTTTGGCCTTCCAAAAACTCAGTTCAGCAAAATCATATATGAAGTCATATTTGAAGTCTCAGCAACACCCTGGGCTGAGGTCTTCAGCTGAGGCTAGAAGCTGTACTACCTCCCACAGCCCCAGAATGCCACTGCCATTGGTCAGGGACTAATAGCACTGGCTCTGCATTCTGAGTAACTCCATCCCATTTGAGACAGAGGAAGCTAAAGGTAAGTTTTGGCACTTCTTTCTTAACTAATTTTTATCGCTGGAAACACTATTATTTGTTTTATTTTATCATGCTTAATACAGATTCAGAGCTTGCAGATTGTGGAGACTATTTATTTTTCCCTGGATATGTTTTAGTTCCTTCCTGTGAGAGGTGTACATAATCTTCATCAAAATATTTGATCTTACAGCTACTGCAGATGCCAATGTTTCTACAGTGCATTCCAATATACTACATGAAAGGAAAATAGAGACACACAAACCCTGCAAATTAGTACAGATACTATAGCCATAGGTAAACTTTTTATTTGCAGATATTTGCTGATTTTGTCTCTATATATGTAAACATTAATACTTACCGAGACTTATACCTTTTAAAAATATTTCATTTTTAGGAGTTGTGACATGAAAATAATTTTGCGTTAAATAAAAAACATTTTTTTATTTAAGAATTGTTTATTCAGAGGAAAAAATACACTACATATGTAAGTACTACATTTTGGGTTGATAGATAACACCCTTTATAGCTGAATCATCTGGGATAAATGACATGGAAAGGAAAAGCAAGACCAAAACAAATTCTGTCAAAAATAGGCAGCAGAAAACATAAATACAGACAAAACCCTGCTATTTCTAGCATACTTGCTTATTTCAGAGATTGATGGCATTTTTATTTTATTTTATTTATTTTTTTAATAAAGTAGAATACTTTTAGCAATATTGGAAGCTAATACTGAAAGGTGAAATTTATCTAAGCTTTCTCAAAGAGAAGACCCAGTAACTCTAGCTTCTTCCAGCAGCAGCTGAAGTCTTTCTGAATAAAGAAAATGTGAGAAAAATGAATGCCTTGTGTTACTGGCCATCCCCAGAGGAATTTTATATCCTCATGCCTAAACCAGCTTTATAAAGACCTCTTTTCATGAAGCCAAAATTCAACTTGTTGCTCAGTACATACATTAAAAAAAAAAAAAACCTCATGTATTTCTTATTATACTTATAAGTAGTTACAATTTTGAAATTGAATGTTTAAGAGTGTGTATCATGGCATCACATAAGAAGTAAAGTTTATTAGACTTACACATTGCTCATTATCACTGTGCTTTTGCTGAAATTAATGTGAGCTATAGATAAATAAATGTGTAAGTAGAAAGTTCTGAATAGAGCCCTTTGTCAGGCATCTTATATGATAATAGTGAATGCATCACTTACAAGGAAAAAGGAATACACAAACACTAGTGTTCAAGCCTAGCATGGATT
The DNA here is from genome assembly GCF_001522545.3 of Parus major. Classification (NCBI taxonomy): domain Eukaryota; kingdom Metazoa; phylum Chordata; class Aves; order Passeriformes; family Paridae; genus Parus; species Parus major. The sequence continues at coordinate 41,571,725 of NC_031773.1, read as the reverse complement.
TTCTACCATTTTACAAAATTCTGGGACTTTAAATAGGTGATAATTCAATTTTATACAACTTTAAGTGGGTGATAATTCAATTTTGCAATTCTATTTTCCAAGGATAACAGGTGAGTACACTACACTACAATTTCTCACTACATTACACTACAATTACTCACTGCTTTAAAAATGATGTTGATTGAATAATGAAGGAATTCAGAGTACTGGCACTACTGTACGTGAAGCTATGGAGGACACATATTATTCTTTATTTTGCTCCCAAGACCTTTGAAAAGTATGTTCCAAATGTACCACATCAATTAAAATCAATATCTGACAAAAAACTAATGAGTGAAAAGTGATCTGATTATACTTATTAAGAGATAAGAGTTTATAATGTTTTTTAATAGAATGGTGGAGTGGTTTTTTGCTTGTTGTTTATTTGTTGGGTTTTTTTGTTGTTTGTTTGGGTTTCTAAATTTTTTTGTTGTTGTTTGGTTCTGTTTAGGGTTTTTATAATGGAGGTGAGATATTATATTGTTATACATTTCAAATGATTATTTATTGTGATAAAGACAAGTAATGTAATAATCTACCTTTTCTCTAGTTTCTCAAAAGTTTGTATCTAAGTGCAATGAAAATAGGTGAAGTTAGATGAAATGGGAAAATACCATTCAGACTCTTTCTCACTGAAATCAGTTTATTTTTACACCAATAAAATTCAATAGGGCTTTTCTAAGTTATGTGACTATGAGTATGGTCAAAGCAGTCTGCAAAATTCTCAGATCCAGGGACTCTTCATGAAGAAAACCAGATTAAACCACTGAGTCACAATAAATAAATATGAATTATTCACCAGAAATTTTGTGGGGTTCATATATAAGTACTGTATTTATGACATTAAATTGTCATAGATGCCTTGTTAATACCAGAGGACCTAAAATCTGTCCATTTTCTTCTCTTTCAGAAAAGAAAACAGAATGCAGACCTTTGTGAATGTTTTTCTGGGTTTTTTTATCTTTGAGTCTGTTGGAGCTGCCCCTATCACTGATACCATAATTTATGATTCTGAGTTCTATGACATACCACTTGGAGAGCTGCCTCATCCATTTGCCTATGATGAAAACAAGCAGTCTGACCGAGGAGAGGTAATTAGAACTTAATTTATTCTGTCTTTCCAAAGTGCATAACTGCAGTAGTTACTGATCAGTTTATCTTTGCCATGAAAATACTTATCAGATAAATCTACTCATGTGGTGCCTTTGCAGTTCATTCACTTTTCCCCTAATTTACAACCAAAGCCAAAATATATTCTTATTGTTTGTGGTTTTCTTTTTGGCAATCTTTAAGAGGAGGTGAAAGGTACCATGCTTTCCTCAGGTCTCCATGCAATTCCACAAAGTCTGTTAGAGATCATCGTTGTGATTTATCTATGTAATGCATGGAGGCAGTTGAGACAGGATTTCCAGCATTTCCCATTAAATGGAACTGTAAAATGCAGTTTCCTTAAGTTTATGTTCAGTACACATATTTCAGGCTATAAATGCTAATGTGTTCTATTGCTGTTAGGAAAGTGGCAGAAGGAAGAAAAAAGAAAGGGAAAACAATTTAAACACAGGAAAGTAAGAAAAATTACTGTTGAAATCGATACAGTATGAGCCAGTAAGATATGTCACCTGTAGAAGTAAGAGATTCCACTTGTTGACTTAAATGCTTCCTTCCTCTTCAACAATCTTTTGTTTCTTTACAATTACTAAAAAGCTGCATTAATTTTATTCTCACCCTGCTGATTAGACATCGGCACAAGTTCCCCAAAGGTAATATAAGCACTCTGTGATTCACGATTTTGTATGATAGAAGTAGAGTGAAGAATATAAAATTTAAATAATATGTTATGTTCATTTTTATACATAATATTTTAATACTTTTTTCACATAAAAATGCATAATTCATGAAAATACAATCCTTTGAAAAATTTATGATTACAGCAGAAGGGACAGGAGCTCCTCTTTCTTAAATGTGAGATAGAAATTGTATAACAGCTTTGAAATCAAAGGACAGAGACAATTTAATAACTATATTCCAAAGTGGGAGAACTGAAGAGATAAAAATACAGTTAGCACTAAGATCAGAATTTTATACTTTGTAGGAAATTAATTTTCAGTCTAAGAGGGAGTGAGAAGAACTTTGCTGAAAGGAACTTACCTTGCCTTTGGCCTATTTCCCTTGTGCCACTCTTGCGCTCTACCTGATTCTGCCTGAGCTAGCTTTCCTGATAAAGTTGCTACCAATTTTAGTCACTGTGCTCTATCTCACATTGAATAATAAACCACGGTTTCTGTCTCTCTTTGATCTTAGAAATGAAACCTTTATCATTCCTACAGAAATTATTTCTTCCCAGAAATGGGAGAAATTGAGTGTGCCTCATCACTGAGTTTTGCTCATTCAAACAACAGATTTCTTAGTAATGCATTGAATGGGAGGTGGGATTGTCCTGTGCTGTGCTTGCTCTGTGAGGTCTTATAACACCAAAACATGGGGTGGCCTTTTCCATGTTTCTGAGTGAAGGATAAAGTGAGGCTTCAAAGTTCTTTCCCAGCTGAAAGGAAATTCAGCATGACTGATGTTGCACAAAACAGGAAAAAATACAAGAGATTCCAATACAGGTTGTTTTGGTTTTTTTCAAGACATGTAATAAGCAGAATCAGGGTAAACTGGTAAGGTTCTTTTCCAGAGCAGGATTATTTTCCATTACTGAGCACTTCAGACACCCTTTTTTAAAATTCATCAGGTGAAGTTCATCCATCACATCAGTTGAACAGAATTTTGCATTGCATATGGATGGACCTCCCTGTGAGAGACATTTTTTCACAGATGTTTAGCCAAAATCTTTTTTTTTTGCTTACATTCCTCACACCAGGCACCACCCAAGAGAATCCTAAGCATTCATAATTCCCCATATCCCAGAAGATATGAGTGGTCAGTGCTGTAGAAATCAAGCAAGTTTTATAGATATGTCAGTGTACTATTTTATAGGGGATGGCAGTCGTGCAAGTGACATTTTAATCACTGAATATTATTGATGTCACTCAAGTTTTAAGCAGAATTCATTTGATTTTTTGATTGTAGTTACGACTTTACTGCTTAAAATCTTGTTATCATAATGATGTGAACAACACAAGTGGGTCTATGTGTAAAATTCAATATTTATTCAAGGTCACAGGTTAGTTTTTATTATGCATAGTTTACATGATGAGCAATACCACAGAGACCCAGACAAACAGCAGGCCTTCAACAGATCTAGCCTGTGTGCAGTAACTCTTTAAGACTTGAATTCCCCTTTAGAGAGCTTGGAATCATGTCTTCAGACTTCTGAAACAGTGGAGAAAAAACTCAAATAGCATTTTCTGTTGTTGCTGTCTTCAATTTAAGATTTTTAAATTCAGTTTTATGCAAATAGAAGTCATTCTCTTTAGCTCATTTTTAGACCCATTGGCAAAATATAACCTTTACCAAGGTTGTGTATCCAGCTGATTTGCAGAAGGTCCAGGAGACTGACCAGTTCTAGTACTTCAGATGCATTTAGTGTACTAATCCTGTTAATTTCAATGTAAATTAATCACCTGCACACCTCAAGGGGTTAAACCAAAGCACTTGTGTCAGCACGTCCTTTTCCAGATTGTTAGGTACTGTAATCACACATTCATTGTATAATAACCAAAGTGAGGGAATACCTAAAGATAATTAGAACTGATTATTTCCATTCATTCTGTCTGGTTAAAATTAGGCTTGGCATCCCAAGACCATGCTACAAATATGAATCATTCTCTTGGGATATTTGTTGAGGTGGGCTGACCTCAGCTGGCTTCCAGGTGACCATCAAGACTCTTTCTCACTCCCACTTCTCAGAGAGACAGGGGAAGAAATTGAGGTTAAAAACTTATGAATTGACATATAAGCAGTTTCATGAAGAAAAATAAAGGTTGCATGCAGAAGCAAAGGGAAACAAAAGATTTATTCTCCACTTCCCATCAGCAGGTGAGGGCCAAACACTTCCAGGCAGTCAGGACTTGAGTATGTGTAGTAGGTACTTCTGATGACAAACATCTTAATAATAAAGCCCGGCCCCCTGCCTCGCTGCCTCCTTTCTCTCAGCTTTTATTGCTGACCAGATGCCATATCAAATATCCCTTTGTTCAGCTTGGGTCACCTGTCCTGGCTGTATCCCCTCTGGAGATCTTGACCACCCCTGCCCTACAGGTGAGCGGGGAACGCTGGAGAGACAGCCTTGGTGCTGTGCCAACACAGCTCAGTGGTTGCTGAGCACTGGTGCATTATCAACACCTTTTCAACTGAAAACACAATACACAGCACTGTGTGGCACTGAGGGATGCCATGGGGAAAGTTAATTCCATCCCAGCTTGAGCTCATACACCTGTCTTCCTCAAGAAAATTTTGATGAACCCTAGACATCTCTTTCAGACTTAGTATGAGAATTTCATCTTAATACAGTTAACTAAGAATGACTGAATCCAAGATCACTACTTTGTTACTTCTCATACTCTGGAAGTATTGTTTCTTGTGTAGAGTGTATGATATACACACACACCTCATTGTGTTGAAAACATTTTTCTGAAAACATTTCTAGATAATGGGTCTTGATATTCTTACACTTGAAGTCTATTTTTGTCATAGATTCTAGAATAATCTTAAGCTTGGGAAAGGTTACTTAATGTGTACATGGAATACTTTTCCTAATGCAAATATTTGCATGGGGAAAGTAATTGTAGCTGCGAATTACTTGTGAGAATGGTATTGAATCCTCAATCGAAGTTATGCATTGTCACATGCTAGGTGATATTATAGATTATAAAACCTATGGTTTCCGAGATCCCAGGTTAGTGAGACACAGAAGACCTATCTAATACTTTGCATCCAAAGGGAAATTATCACTGGAAAAAAATTAAATACTATATCACTCAGAAATAAAATGTGCATAGAGACATTAGGATAGCAGTATCAACTCTTTCACAGATAATGGCTAATAAAAGGCAGTGTAAAAAGCCTATTATCAAGGAAAGAATTCCAAGGTCCTCAAGAAAAAAGGTACAGCAATGAAATATCACCGTTAAGTGTTCAAGCTTTGTGTTGGATTTATCTTCTGAAACAGAGAGTAACAACAGTATAAACATGAGCTGATGTACCTTCCCTTTACAGTTCATTAGTATTTTGAACTAATATCTATATCTCAATAGGATCCAGAGGCCACAGACAAGACTGGGTCTCCCTACTGCTCTGAAAACCTATTCAATGGGAGATTTCTTTCTTTAAACTGAATAGAATCAAATCAGACTCTCAAAGGAATTCTTGTGTGATCTTCTCACTTTTTCCTTCTTTGAAACTAAAACTTTGGAAAATGTGGGAGAAAAACAAATTGTGGGGAGAGATTCTCATGTACATCTGCTGCTAATGACTAATAAAATGACACTGCAATTTTATCACAGTGAGAGGTTAAACATAACCTCTCCATTTTTCTTTAGGTAGGAAAAAACTAAGTTGAAAAATTAAGTAAAAATATAGGAGCATCAGAAAAATGTTTTCATTGCTAGGATAAGCTATCAGTGAGGCTGAAAAGCAAAGGAGTGCCTAATTAAGAATGGTTTGCCTAGTACTGAATAAGCAGAAAAGCAAGGCAGTTAAATACAGGCAGTCCATGCCTATCTACACAAAAGAGATGAGCTGTAAAGATTGATCCACAAAATATTCAGAAAGACACACACTGAAAGTCTAATATTTGATGCATTTTGATTAGCAATAGTTCAAGCTTCTTAAAGTTGAATTTAACTAATAATAGGGCATTTTGGTGCCTGCACAAAGCTCAGAACTTGAGTTACACACACACATTTGCTCATGTCTCCTATGTTGGCATAACATACAAAAAGGATCCATACTTAAACAGGAACTCACTCATGCCATTTGCAGAGTTGAGAGAGGCTTACACTGCTGTTCCTACATTTGTGGTAGGTATCTGAGTAGATAAGAGACTTCAAAGTGGATATACAGTGACTTTTCAGAACATCATATACATTTTTAAGAAACTCTATTAATTGGTATAAGTAATGTAAAAGTCAGATAACCACATAATTGAAAAGAGAATCAAACTTATCATTTGAAGCTTTATCTTCAAATAGGAATTTAAATAGTTTTTCAGGAAGGTTTTGACTATAGCTTTTATTCACTTGTCTGCAGTCACTAACAATTCTATTTCTTTTTAAGATAGAACAATAGGAGAAAAGAAGTCTTTGCATGCAAAATTCAAGAACAAGTATAGGCCATATTTGGAAAGGAAAACAAACCTCCCTGCCCATGACAAGGAAGTTGGTAATAGATGATTTTTATGGTCTCATCTAACCCAAACTCTTCTGTGACTCTATGAATAACTTCTACCATAATTAGACATTTTCTTGTAAGCCTTTGGTAGTTTCAGAACAACTATGTGAGAAACCAACGATGGGTTTTTTTTCCTTTTGATGGATCAGTGTGTGGAACAACTGTTCCTTCAAGATTAAAATTCCTCTTTTTAAGTTTTGAATTTTTATTTGTGTATTAAATGTATTTTTTGTAGTAAAAGAAACACTGAACAGAAGACACTTCAGATTCTCCTGTGGATTTAAACTTAGCACATGTAATACATCAGCTTTGATCCTAAAAGATGTAGGCATAAAATAGACACATAAAAAAGACATAAAATAAACTTCTGAGCCTCTCCTAGTCTTTTGTTTTTCTCACCTCCTTTACTGTCAAAGGTGAGATACAGATACCTAAAGATCCCACCATAAAATTAACTCCTGTAGCCAATGTCTGGAGCTTATTTTCAGAAGTTTTGTTTCATTCTGTACTGACAGTGAAGGGATGCTAATATAAACTAAATGCCTGGCCTATGGATGGCAAATTGCAAGTTGGATTTTATCACCTGCATTTTATCACTTACTGATATGTTCTGCTTTCTTGACTTTTGCAACTTCCTGGTCTGACGGTGCCTCTGAATTGGCCAGTCACATTAAGGACTTTGATTAGAAAATAAAGTCACATTGGATAAACACAGGATGGGGGGAAAAAAGTAGGCCCTCCATGTAATCTCAGGAAAGATATCATTGTCCTGTGACATGCTCTGGGATTAATCTGCACTGGTATTCTCTAAATCTCTTGATTGATTCCAAAGACAGAGTAGGGTAACTATTAACTACATAGATGTCTAAAGATGGATGATGTGATACCACTTCAGTTTTTTCTTATGCTGTGTATTAAAGCTGCCTTGGAAGGCAGATTATTATTTGAAGACCTGTAGCTATTGGCAAAGAGAAACATATTTTATTGTATTTCTCTACAATGTTCCTCTTGTTTTGTGATTTTTCACACATATTTCTTAAAGTATCAAATGCAATACAAGTCGACTCACTGCCTAATTCCAGAATTCCAGGTTCCCTCCTCCTTCCAAAAAAATCATATGGAAAATAATGCCATTAACTAATATACAATCATTTATGTTTCAATTTTTTTTGGTAAAGTCCAGTTGCCAAAAATAAACAAACATCTGGAAGATGAGGGATTATTCTGTGCAGTATATGGTCCAAGAAACATCTTTTTCTTGTTACAATCTTGCATGATTTATCAAACTTGTAAAAGATACAAAGCTGCATGGATCAGATGACCAATAATGGGAAACAGACTTTTACCTTTAGGTCACTGGTTTAAGTCCAAGTTATGTACAGCAAGAAAATGCTCATATGCTCTGGGTCTGGTATGTAAAACACATATATCAGTGAACTCCTACTCTGTTAGCAGCATAAAAATTGCAACATCATTAAGTTAAGGTCAATAATTTTTATTTTCTTATGACACTCACAGTTGCAGGAGACTGAATAGATAATGCTAACAACTTGGAAGAGTTTCCCTACACCCCTTAGTGCATTTGCAGGGAAACTGCTGGGAGACTTTCAATTGTGCATCTACAAATCTAGGTAACATCCTGCAGTAAAAAAGAGATAACACTGTAGAAATGGAAATACTAGAGATTGACATCTCCACTTTGCTACCAACAGCTACAGTGATTTATCAACTAAAAACCTTCAGAAAGCATAAAGTAAATCACAAATCCGAAGATACTAAGTTCCGTAAAGTATGCTCCAAATACGTAGAGAGGTGGCAGTCAGTGTAGATGACCCAAATCCCATAACAAGTGAAAGGAAAATTATCTTTGTTCTGAAGCCTATTTACAATGTCTATCTTGAAAATACTCTTATCCAGAATATTACTTCCAGTAAGCTGCATATAAAGACATTAACAGATCTTAAAATCTCTGGATTTAATTCCAAATTTCAGAAGAGGGGCTCCTATATGATTTCCACAAATCTGGTGAAGTAGACAGCATGTGCAAGAACTTTTGTGCAGTAACCTGGGTCAATAAAAGTCTGGAATGTACCTCTCCCTCTAGGCTTCCTCCATTTGGAGAACAGCTGTCCCATTTCCTTTGTTCCCAAAGCCTTCTTTTGATTTGTCCCCAAGTCCATTCCTGGTTAAGCTGTCTACTGTCAGTGCTGCAGATGGTAACACTGTGTATTTGTCTGCGCAAAATGACAAGGTACATCCTTACTCTTACATCAACTCAAGTTACTCAGTTCACCTGAAGGTCATCTTGCTCATTTGATTACCTTGCATTTTGTGAGGTTATGACCTTGGTAACTGTATTGGGGCATTTTTATCTATAAACTCTAATTAGTAATAGAATCTGTGGCTTAGTAGAATACAATTAAAGAATATACAGAAAACCTAAAATGTTCTTAGTCAAAATCTGAGCCCGTATGGTTCACAGTGCTTACTGGTTTTTCATTGTTTTCATGTTCTCTGTCTTCAGTGAAACAAATGGATATAAAATATTTTAACCTATTACCATTATATAATCTAAACAAAATTATTTGTATTGAAAAGAATTAGATTTTAGGTAGTTATTTAGATGTTCTAATGCAATCCATAATCATAATGCTTAATATTGCTTGGAATGATATATATAGTTATGCTGCAAGATAGTCTATTATGAGATGTAAAGTGGTTTTTTTCAACATTTTCACAGTTCATAGAATCACAGAATTTTTTGGGTTGGAAGGTACCAAGGTCATCCACTTCCATGAGCAGGAGCACTTTCAACTAGCCCCAGGTTGCACAAAACCCCATCCAACCTTGCCTTGAGCAAGGGAATCTATAACTTTTCTGGGCAACCATTTCCAATGCCTCACACCACAGGTAAAACAATTTAATTATATACAAAATTTTCAATTTCAAGCCATTCCCCCTTGTCCTATCACTACATGTCATTCTAAAAATCCTCTCTCCAGTTTTCCTGTAGGTCCCCTTTAGGTACTGAAAAGCTACTATAAGGTCTTCCTAGAGCCTTCTTTTCTCTGGGCTGAACACCCCCAACTCTCTCAGCCTGTCTTCATCTTCTTGGCCCTCCTCTGGACTTTCTCTCACAGGCCCAAGTCCTCCTTGAGCTGGAGACTCCAGAGCTGAAAGCAGTACTGCAGATGGGGTCTCACAAGAAGATAACGGAAGGGCAGAATCACATACCTTGAGCTGCTGGTTACATATGAAATATATATATATATTTACATACAAAATGATTCAAATAGGTATCAAATACAGCAAAGTTTTGTCTGTGTTTGGAATCCAGATGTCAGGTGCTTTAGCTCCTTTAACTTCTATAGTCTAAATACCAAATCAAATTTTAGAAATTCCAACTATTTGGCCAGCCTAGATGCAATTAATTTTACCTGTCTTTTATAATTAGAATTTATGAACACTACTGTGATTGATTTCTACAACTGGTTCTTCATGGAGACAGCAAAAAGAGCAGTAGCTGTGGGATGGTCTCAAAAAAGGAGATACATGGTCAGGTGAAAAGACTTGGGATTCAATGGTATTGTGGTGGTGTTGTGCTAGAAAGCTGCACTGGATGAAAACTAAAGCAGAATTTTGGTGCCTTTGCACCTGGAATAATGATACTGTGACAAAATAACTATATTTGGCTGTGCCTTAGAAAAGGATAAGGAGAGCTAACTGCAGCACAGGGGTGCAGCACCCACAGGGTTAAATACATTACCTACATTTTTAACAGCACCTCAGATGTGCAAAACTAAAATGACACTAATTAATTGTTTTGGATTTAAAGAATAAAGGGTACACTTTCAAAAGGGGCTCTGGCTCAGTTGAACTATATTATTACACATGGGGAAATGAAAATACAGGGGGAAAGTAACTTCCAAAGACCACACAACTATGTCTTGGTGATTACAGAAAACAACTCTGCCTCTTTGCTAACACAGATCCCTTTGCAACAAGCCTGGCAAGTCTGCAATACCCTTTTTATGAGCAGTGATGTGATACAAGAAAATAGCTACATCTTAATTTTTATCCTAAACTGTCACATAAGAAAATCAAGAGAATTAAGCATTTTTAGAATTAAAGTTAACCTGACAAAACTTACTGTTTTGACTAATTATGAGTGAATGATAAAAAAAAAAAAAATAAAAAAAAAATTCTAGTTCCATGCAAGGATCTTCCAAATTTTATGGATGCTTTAAAAGCAAGGTTTTATCCAATATTTTATTTACATCAGTATTTTCATACTACATAACACAACTACTATTGAATGAAGTTAACCAGAGTCTTTAACATATTAGAAAAGTGCATGTGAAGTCAGAGTTCAGAATTATTTAGTAATATTTTTATATCATGTTCAGATTTAGTAATATTTTTTTAAATCATGTTAGTCTTCTAAGCAGAGCCTGCACAGCTATATTAGATTTGTATCTATGATGGTCAAATTTACAATTTTATGGTAAATGACTTGCACCTTTTTGATATTTCACAGGAAATTTTCATTTTCCACACACAGTTTATCAATTTTTATCACAAGTCTAATTTATCTTTACATAAATAAGGAAAAATAATTTTGCTAGTATATATTCTCTGTAATGAAGTATATGCATGTGTGCATACATAAGAAACATTCAAAATACTGAGATAAAAAGCAAACAAGTATGTTGGATTTTCATGAATTTTTTATATATCATCAGAATTCATTATAGCTCCTGGATAAAAAGCAGCATAACCACTAAACCTCAGAAAATATGTGACCTCTAGTGGGAGAATATGAGTAACTGGAAGAGAAACAGTCTCCAAGGGAAGTAAACAGTAACATTTCCTTTTCATCTTCCCTAGACAGATATTGGGACAGAACTATCTTCTGTAATTCAAGAGAGTTATTCTTCTGCACCACTGACAGAAGAAACCGAAGATGAAGCATCAACACCAAAATTAATTGATGGGTATTCAGCACAAGGGTCAGGGGTTCTTGGACCCCAGACTCAAGATGGTTAGTAGGAAAGAAATTATTTTTGTGTGTAGCTTTGATTTTGAGCAAGCCCATTTTATTTTTTTACTGAAAATTAAGTACATCATTTCTGTATGCCTCTTACTTCAGAAAGACACAATGTGACTATCTTGAATCCCTCAAAGTCAGATAGGTGCCTAGTCAAAAGGTTTCCATACTATTTCATTATAAAAAAAACATGCCAGTGAAGATTTACAACCCAAAAATTTTCTGATTGTTGGCAATGCTACCAGTACTTGTTTTTCTGTCTTACATTTCAATGTCATTATCAACTGTCTAATTATTATTTGCTACATGGTTTAATGAATATAGTCATACAAAGTATAATTAAAATGTTGAAGAATTTTTGACCATGGAAACTATGCACTGAAAAACTTAAGGAACGACAGCTACTTAGAACTTTTTAATGAAAATTATTTTCAGTTCTTCTGACAATAGTGAAATAAGAATTTTATAAATCTTGCAGGAGAATTAAAATTGCAAAACATAATCTGTCCCTCTCTGACACAAATTTTGCACTGTTAATTTTTGACATTTGCCAGAAGCTCCTCTAAATTAGAGTAGGTAAAGCTCACTCCATTGCTGTGTGGGATCTTTTTGTGTTGTATGGTGATCAACATACAGTAACAGGAAAATCCTACTTTTTACTATGCCCAACACTACAGCTGAGTGCCATAGAAGAAAAATTAAATTTCAAAAAAACAAAAAAACAAAACAAAAAACAAAACATAAACCCTGAGAGTTCCTGCTTCCAAAATTATGTATTCATGGAAGTTAATATTCATATCTTATTTTGTTACCAGACAAAAATATACAGTGTCAAGAAAAGTAAAAATGGAATGAGATTTCAGAAAAAAAGAAAAAAAAAGTCCCATACCCCTTTTCAATTTTGAAAATTACAAGATGTTACAATATGTCCTGTAAATATTATATTTGATGAATTCTGTATCTGTCAACATCTTTGAGTACTGAATGCAAATCAAGTAGTGCATCAACTAAAGAAATGCTCAAGACAGTAAGATATCAAATCAGATGTCTCTAGTGTCTTCGTTTTTTAAGCAACATATTTTCCTGTCAGATGTTGCTGCTATTGGCCTGGTATTGAATAGAAGAATATAAGGCTCAGCAATAGTAAGCCAAGCTCATTTTTCTTGATATATTTTTGAATCCTTTTATCTTTGTTTTTTTTTGGTGTCCACCAGGAACAGGTGAGAAATACCACTCCTCTAAAACTAGGACAGGGTGAATCCCTTTCCCCAAACTATGGTACTATATTCCAATATTATGAAAAAATATCAGCCATCCTTAACTCTGTATTCATTTAGGCCTAGATTTGCTGGATTAGTTCAAGGTGTGAATATTTCTTCCCCAGTGTCAGACCTCCTCTCTGTAGCCAATTTCATCTGTCCTGTGGAGAAAGTTAGGGAAAGCATGAAAGGATCCTTATCTCTCCAGAAACTGTATTACTGAATGCCTAAGTAGAGATTATCACATAAAAATAAAAGAGTAATCTGGTTACTGATTCTTTAATCTTGTCTCAAAAGGCACCTCAATAACCTACAAATTGGGGCAGATTAAGAAGGCACATCTCTCATGTAGCCACATCTGATATGGAGGTAAAACTAATCTGCAAGAAAAACATTTTCATATTCCTGAATTATCCTACTATCCTATAAGTAGCAAGAGCAAACCCCATCTGCTACAAGGAGGAGGAAAACCTGAAACAGAGAAGTATTTCTATGGGATTAAAAAATGGCAAACAGATATGCTGATTTATTCTCATAATCAAGGAAAAGATGTATCAAAAAGTCAGTGTCGCAAGTGCTACAATCTGGTTATTAAAATTGTTAGAGGGATGCCTCTGCCTGAATTAAGGTGCAAATGAGACCATATGCCAAAGTGAATAGGATGGATTTTATTTAATAGTAAATGTGAGTGAGGAGAGAGAGTTAGAAAGAAATATAAAAAGGGAGGGGGAGGAGAGAAAGAGAGTAACAGAGAGACAGATTAAGTAGGAAATATCATTCATCAGCTATTATTCCTCCATCTAGGAATACCTCCACTTGCTGTTTTAAGGAGAAATCAACTTCTGGGTGTTTGATGTCACCAAATATTCTATTATAGTCTGAGAAACAATTTATTAGAATAAATTAATTGTTCTCCTAGATATAAGAAAATTTTAATTTAAATTTATTTTTAAATTATTTTATTAATTTTAATGAATTGAATTTAAATTTAATTAATTAATATTATTTTATTTATTTTTAAAATGTTTTCAATTAAATTTTAAACATTTTAAAAATATTTTAATCACCTTATTGTTGTATCATATAATCATATAATTATGATTTGGTGATCAAAGCAGAATGAGAAGTGAACTTTACCATAGACAAAGTCTGATGGTTAGGTGCTTATGTGAGCATTTTATTGTAGAAATATATGTATGATTTTTATACATGTTCTTTCTAATAAAGTGTTTTCTTCTAAATTCCTTGATAGGTCTTCCCACTTGCCTCTTGTGTACATGCCTAGGCACCACAGTCTACTGTGATGATCGTGACCTTGATGCTGTTCCACCATTGCCTAAGAAAACCACGTATTTCTATTCACGCTATAACAGAATCAAGAAGATCAGCAGAAATGACTTTGCTAACTTAAGTATGGATAGCAGTATTATTGAAATCAGCCTTAATTTTGATTATTTCTGGATCATAACAACCAAAAATAAAGTGATACATTTTATATAATGTTTGATTATGGTAAATTTTACACATAAATATACATTTATTTATTTTGTTACTTTGGAGCATAAAGATCCATATGTCAGATACAGATTCTCTGCCAAACATTTGAATTATTATAAATAACAATGATCATTGATTGTTTTTTTTGCTGTTACTTACAATCAACTTTAGAAAAGTAATTTCACCCCCCAAATATTAAATTTAATTTGGGGTTTGTATTTTTTTTTATTGGAAAAAATGCTTGAGCATATTTTATAAAAAAGTCAATATATCAAATTTCTTACATATAGAAAATTGTTGAAATAAAGAAAGGTAATGAAAATATGTTTCTTTTCCTTTGATGTCTTTTTCCAAAAGATAATAATTTATAAGATTCCCAAAACACACAGAAATCTTAAAACTCAACTTTGAAGTCTTTCACTGAAAGATGTATAAAGAATGACATAGGCAGGGTTTTTTTAAAATTTCAGGAAATACATTCTTATAAGTCTGTTGTATCTTATTTCTCTTCCAGACCATTTAAAGAGGATCGATTTGACTGCAAACTTCATATCAGATATCCACAAGGATGCCTTCCGAAGATTGCCCCAACTTCAGGAGTTGGTGCTTCGTGACAACAGGATAAGGCAACTCCCTGAGTTACCATCTACCTTAACGTTCATTGATGTTAGTAAGAACAGGCTTGGTCGCAGAGGGATACCAAATGAGGCATTTAAAGTAAGTTTGGCTGTGATGGCAAAATCTTTTCTTCCTCTCTCCAGAAGATGTGGTTAGAAGTGTAGCTTATTCTCACAAGAGAGATGCTCCAGTCCCCTAATCATCTTTGTAGCCCTCAAATGGACCTAGTCAAGGAGCTCCATGTCTCTCTCTTGTCCTGTGAAGCCCAGAGCTGGACACTATTCCAGATGTGCCTCACCAGGGCTGAGTAGGGGGCAGGATCTCCACCCTTGACCTGCTGGCAATACTCTTCCTAATGCACCTAAGGACTCCATTGGCCTTGGCCACAAGGGCACTGCTGGCTCATGGACAGCCTGCTGTCCACCAGGACCCAAGTTGTTTTCTGCAGAGCTGCTTTCCAGCAGATCGGCCCCCAGCCTGTACTGCTGTGTGGGGTTGTTATTTACCAGGTGCAAGACCCTGCATTTGCCTTTGTTGAATTTCAGATGGTTCTTCTCCATCCATCTCTCCAGCTTGTTGGGATCATTCTAGAGGGCTGCGTAGCCCTCTGGGATATTTGCCGCTCCTCCCAGCTTTGTGTCATCAGTCAGCTTTCTAAGGAGGCATCTGTCCCTCCACCCAAGGCATTGCTGAACATGTAAAACAATAGTGGCCCAGCACTGAACCTTGAGGGACAGCATTAGTGGCAGACCTCCTACTAGACTGCCATTGATTATGCCCTTCTGGGATCTGCCGTTCAGTCAGTTCTAAATCCACCTCACTCTCCACTCTTCCAGTCCACACTTCCTGAGTTTGCTAAGAGTATACTGTGAGAGAAAATGTCAAAAGCCTTGCTGAAGTCAGAATAGTTCTCCCCTCACCCATTCTGGCTGTCGTTTCATTTTAGAAGGCAATTAGGTTGGTCAAGCATGATTTACCTTTAGTGAATCCATGCTGGCTACTCCTGATGATCTTCTTGCCATCCCTGGGGATGGAGATGGCCTCTGGAATGAGGTGCTCCATCACCTTTTCAGGGATCGAGGTGAAGCTGACTGGATAGTAATTCTCTAGATCCTCCTTGCCCTTTTTGTAGATAGGGGTGACACCAGCTTACCTCCAGTCCTCAGGCACTTCTCCTGATCCCTGTGACCTTTGAAAGACCACTGTGAGCAGCGTAGCTATGGTGTCTGCCAGATTTCTCAGCATTCATTCCTCCAAGAAGCACTCATTCCTCCAAGAAGTTCAATTTACCTTTTGAAATGGAATGAGAAATGTATCTTTTACTCAGGCATTTCTTATACAGTTATCATTTACTTCAACACAATGCACTTCTGCAAAATTGAGTAGCCTTGTCACAAAAGAAAGGAAGTAACATTATCATTAAAGTAACATCTTTAATAATTCTACGGATATTTGAAAAACATTTTTCCCCTTCATTTTAATCTGAACATCTAACCCTCATCAGCAACATTTTCAGCCTATGCACATCAGAGTTGATGTCTTTGAATTTCTGTCTTTTTACCATATCATGAGGAAACAAAATATTTTGCTATCCATTGCTGTTCATTGCAGTGATAGATTTCAAACATACTTGCCAGAGATTTTCAAAAAATCAAAAATGTCTGTCATCTCCCCTTGTTTTTTTTCATCTTCCTCTAGAATCTGGATGAACTTCAGCATCTTTATATCACTGACAATAATTTGGATCACATTCCATTGCCACTCCCTGAAAGCCTCCAAGCGCTTCATCTTCAGGTAGGCTACAAAAGAAATGGCTCCTTATATCAGGCTCCAATAATGTGTACAACAGGGAAGGGAAAACTTCTTCTTGTAGTGTTTGTTCTGTTTATCCAAAAGCATTCTTGCTTGATGAAACAAGTTATGGCAAACATAAAATTAACTAGTGATTGCTGTCTTTCAAAGAAGTAAAATTTAGCTCAGCTAAGCATTATTTTTCAGAATTTTTTGTACAATATTTTTCAAAAATCAAAATTCTAAAATTACTATTGTCTAAAAGTTTCTTTTCGAAGTCTTCCTTTTAACCTTTTCCAGCTCTGTTTCTTCCCCTTTATCTCCTCTTGTACTAATTTACAGTTTTGTTTATCAGATGTTTTTACTTATTACATCATAGAGAAAAAAACATTCAGTAAGCAATGTAATGTACCTCACATTATTTAACCTCTGTCTTTCAGTAAGTAAATTTATTGAAACTCTCTGCCTGCTAGCTGGCTTGTTTTTCACTTGTTTGTGCCTGTAAAGTAAATATTCAGTGCTATGTGCTACAGAAAAAAGTTAGTGAGCTGGACATTTCCCACACCAATTTTTGACTAGAAAAGGAATGAAGGGAAGAATTTTCAGACAGACATCATTTTAGGTAATGAACTTTTAAGTCCCAGTTTCCTGACAATGCTGTATTCCAGCAATTCATTGTTGAGAATGGTTTGCTTCAAGAATAGAAGCACAGTGAATATAAGGCACGTAAGAGCAATTTAAATCAAAGGAATAATACCAAAACCATTCAATTTTCCCAGTATATATATATATATATATGTGAGTTAAATTAATGTGAGAGGGTCTGGGGGAAGGAAATTGTCACAGATAAAATTTCAGAGTTGTACTCTGGCAAGTCGAGGCATATTAGGGTGATAATTATGTTTCTAGGATTTTTGGACTGGCCTATTGGGCATCAAATTTTGTCTTAATAAGGCTCTTCACTATAATCTGGAAATGAAAATGCTCTATACTTCTACCAGGCTCCTCCTTCAAAGCCTATCTCTGCTACATGATTTGAGTTACTTTGTTTTGAAGCTTTGCACTGGCCAAGAAATTTTCCCCTGCTTGGAAGATTTCTTTGTTAATGACTTGCTACCACAATCTGGGCCCTTGAGTTCAAGCAAATATCCCTCTAGACACTGAAAATACATCCACAAATGGTGTTTCAGAGTAAAAAATTACTTTCAGATAACAATTCTGATAGCTTATTTTTTGATTGCTTGTTTTCTTTTAGAACAACAACATTCAAGAGATGCATGAAGATACTTTCTGCAAAATGAGAGATTTTACTTATGTGCGTAGGGCCCTCGAAGACATCAGACTGGATGGTAATCCCATCAACCTGAGCAAAACACCTTATGCATACATGTGTCTACCCCGTTTGCCAGTTGGTAACCTCATCTAAGCTTTGACAGCAGCCAAGACTGTCATTTGCTGTAAGAATCTCTAAAGACAAATCATTAACTCACTGCTACATTAAACTCGATGAATTTTTACAAATATCATTCCTATGAGAAATATTTCTGTTAATGTTGGAATTGATTACTGAGATACTGAGATTATGAAATGCTAAAAGAAAAATCCATTATCTACCCAACTGCAAGTTATTTAGCAATATCAAGAAAAATACTTTACTACAAAAACACTGAAAATACCAAGTTTTTTGCTGAATTGTTCAGACCTAATGTATGAATTTTAAATTTAAATAATTTTAGATATTAAAGTCTGTTACATGGTAACTGAAGAAATAAAAATAAAATATGTGTACACAAATGATTATTTATTGGGTTTTGTTTTAATTAAATATTATTTTCTCAGAGATATATCCATTTTTCTACTACTTTCCTTAAAGGTTCCTTCATTTTGGAAAAGTACCAGCAATATTCCAAAAAACATGTCTTCTTCAGAAAAGAGAATCTTTCCTTGAATCAATAATGAAATATAGGGCTCAAATCTCAAGCATCAAATCTCAAACATCTATCTATGCCTTTTTCAACAGTAATTTAACTTTGTAATGCTGATGAGACCCAAAGCTGTTTTCTGTATCTTTGATAAGCTTGCCTGACAGATTATGTGGTAATAAAAATCCCACATAATATAGCCTATTTGAGAAATATTATATTTTATTCTGCATAGAAAATGAAAACTCCCTTTGTCATATTTACATACATAAAATTTTGCAGTTCAATACACTAAGGACCAGGATTCAGAGACCAAGTCACAAATCACCTTGGGGAGCTCAATATCCAATTACTTGATTCACAAAACATCTCTACTTTATTGTTTAGCAGACTTTCCAGGTAAAGATTAAAAAATTTCCTTAGTAGAATAGTTTGAACAACTCTTCTCCTCTAGTGGAGGAGATTTAATACATTTCTCTAGAGAGAAAACCCCCAGGAAAGATCCACTAGATACAGCATGTTCCTGTTCATTCTCTTCTGTGGTCACAAGCAGCAAATAAGACCTGCACATATTCAGTGATAAACATTTGATGAAAGACTTTGGCAAAAAAAAAAAAAAACAAACCCTTTGAACATAACAAATCAACCTAGAAAATCTGGTATTTGTTCAATATCTAAGTTCCCTTATTCAGCTGAACACATATGCTCATTTAAAATGTAAATTTCTGTTGGGCCAGACAATGGAAACTGTTAACAGAGACCTCACTCTCCACTTTCACTGCCACTTTCTAGAAGTGAGCACACATAGAACATCAGACAGACTAAAGTCATCATGTTTTGAGCTGGGATGAAGAAGGTGAGGTAAGGACAGGATATGGAGTGATAGGATGAAGCAATAGAGGAAGTAAACAGTGTTGAGAGCAGAGACAGGCCATTCTTGTTCTCTCTCATCTTGCTGAAAGGCAGAGGGAGAGCAGGAAAATCCCAAAAGCCTTAGACCCTAGCTTCATTTAGTTTTATTTTCAAGCAATTCTAGCCTTTCTTTTCCATCCACATGCCACCTCCACACCGTCATCAGTTCATCATTTTCTGAGCAGAACGTGTGCTCTATGAAAGATAAAAATGCAAAGGTTGAGGGGGAGGTGAGGGAAAGCGCTAAAGCCCCTTCCACAGTTGCTGCAGTAGGTTGAATCCTCCCCTGAGCTCTTGTACAGAGGTCAAGCTCCAAGCCATGGTGATGGATTTGCTACCCATACCACATCTGTTTCAGGGAAGATGCATTCCTGTTGGAGATGGCAAACCTTGCTAATCATGAAGAGTATGGTGCACCTCAATTATACAAAGGAATATGGATGTTCAGATGTCTGGTCCCCAAACATATTATACGGTACAAATCTGCAATGGTAAGATTATTTTGCAAGATACTCTCAGATCAAGGGCAGAGAAAATAAAGAACAACTATTGCACTTCATAAATCAAGAAATACTAAAGGGAATATAATCTCTCTAAACCTTGCCTTGGAAGAAATCTCCAAAATCCCAGATCTGATCTCCCTCTCTTGTATAGTGGTCAACTGTACTAATCTAATGCAGACCTTATTGAGTTGTGAAAATCTAGCCAGGGAGTTCACAGGTTTTGAGCATATATTTTCCATTTTTTGTGTGTGTTTGTGTGTTCTTTCCCTTACTACACCAGAGTGTTATCAGAGGTAATACAGCTGCTGCTCTTCCCACTTCAGATAACCGTTCAGAGGTTAGCAGCAACAATGCAAGGTCACATGTTTGAATCATGTATGGGCCAATCTGCTACAGCTTTCTACTGCTCCTGCCCAGACACATACCAAAAGACATGGAAGTGAACAGACTCCTTTCCGTTCAGGTGGAAATTTCTGCTACTTGGCCTCTTCTGGGAATACAATTCTTAGAAAAGCTCCTGTTTGTGAATCACAAAAGTAAAACCAGTGCTAATTTAAAAGAAAATATTGCTGTTACATTTCATATGTTTTATCTTCAGGGCAGCAGTTGTGTGCTTGAATTTTTTTAAGAATGCCTGCAAGGACTCTCACAGGAGAAATTAAGAATTTATAAAAAATTTCTTGGCCTGGGAAATAGTGCTGGGAGAGCATAAGGTACCTGAAACAGCAGAGCTATCTTAGCCTTGAGATCTTCTTGGTAAATCCTGTTAAGTTAGGCTTTTTGGAGTGATGCAGCTATTGCTGCTGCTGGGCTCTGGAGCTGGGAAGGATACAGGGTTACCTCAGCAGCACGATCCATTGACCAGTACAAATATTCCTTCAGCCACAGACTCAACTTGGGAGACCCATGGGAATCTCAACCATGTAATTACTTTAAGTTACAGGGAGTTGATGTTAAATGTCTAGTAAAAGATCTAAAGATCTCACCTGAAAGTAAATCCATGAAGACATGTTCTGCAGAAAGGCTGAAGCTATCAGCGCTCAACAAGGCAATGTTGACAAGTAATGGCATTAAATCAAACTCATAGCTGTGAGGATTAAGCTACATGTCTAATAGACTTTCCTTGATGCAATGAAAATGAAGTGGCAATGCAGTTTGAAAGAGGTTGTGTTAGCTTAGTCGGTATGGCTCTCTAGTAAGCACTTTTGAGACCTCACTCAAAACTGATCACAGATAAGGGAGCATTATTAGCTAAATAGGCTGCTAGAGAAATCTTTGATTTCAGAAGATCCTCAAAATGCTACAACCTGACCAAGAGACAAAGAATGACTACAAAACCTGCTATAGTACACATCATAAGCCAGAAAGCTTTCCAAAAAATCATCATTAATGAAAGCACCGATCTGCCACTTCTTACCTGGAGTTTGGGATCAAAAACTGAACCTGGGAAAACATCTAGGGCCACTTTCAGCAAGAAAAGACTGTGAACCTTCCCCTTTTTTTATTTTTTTTTTCAGCTTCTCTGTGGAGCTGGGCTCAGAACTGTCAATATCATCAGCAAAGACTGTCACTATCTCTAGAAAAAAAGGCCTTAGGCAGATTTTGTTTCACTAATGTACAGCATCAGCTAATCATTTCATGGTCCTCTACTGCCATCGTGCGTTGGTAAATTGTGACACTTGAAATCATTCCAAAGCCTGACGCTAAGGGTAGATGAGACTTGCCTTTACTTGTTTGGTAAACGACCCTATGCACTTTTTTTTTTCCTTTCATCTTAACGGAAGTTGAAGGAATGGAAAACTCTTTGATGACAAAAATAAAGGAACATTATATGAATTTTTGTTTGTTTGTTTTTTGTTGATGGGGTTTGGTTGGCTTTGGTATTTTGTTTGATGTTTTTTAATCGACCTAGAATATAAATTTTTTTAAAAAAATATGAAAGAGAAAAATCTCCTTTTTGTATAGCATATTGCAAAGTATTTTATATTTTTTTAATTCTATTTTTCTTATTTTGTATTTAAATAAGTAGACTCTAAATACTATCAGAACAATTTATGTTGCAGGGCATGATACTATACAGATGCTCTAATCATTCAGTACAAAAACTCAGAATCTTTGGTATCTCTCAGAAAAAAGATAAGCAGAGTTTCTGATCTAAATGTGGATATGCATCACTTAGTATGAAACAGTAAGCCAGGTCTGACAGTTTCAGTGGATGGATGGAGAGCCTAAAACAATAAATAACTACCTATTCCCAGCCACACAAAATGTTCAAACTTCAAAAGACAAACACAGCCCCAAAAATTCCATGCTTATCTTTGTGTGGTGAGAATGAGGACACTTTCTTCTTCAACCTAGCTGTCATCTATAAGGTTTTTCTCTCACCATTTAAGTGAATTTGTGTTTCTCTCACACACTTTAAAAAATAAAAAAGTTTTTATTTTATTTGTCCCCACCCCTGGCAGTGTTCAAGGCCATGCTGGGACTTTTGAGAAGCCTGGTCTAGTGGGAGATATCCCTGCCCATGGCAGGGAGGTTGGAACTACATGATCTTTAAGATCCCTTCCAGGCCAAATCATTCTGTGATTCTGTAATTTATTAGTTTTTATTCTGTATCACAAAAAGCCAAAGAGAGAGATGCTACAAATAGTACCTGGAGTTATGTAAATATACTGTGTATACAAAATTAATCTTGAGGTAAGCCTGGTGTCTATCATTCTACCTGAAATACACCTTCCACACTGAAAAAGTAGGAATTCATTTCAGCAGCTGACATAAATGGCTGGATGCAGGATTTTGCGTCAGGAGGGCGAGAAAGGCTTTCTGTGGGTGCTGATTTTCTGTGACAGCTCGTGACAGCTCCTTAGTCCCTCCACACCCTCCTTCACCAGGTGCCCAGGACAGCTTTCTCTCAGTCCCACGAGGTGTTGGGAGGGAAGCACAGACCAGGGCTGGTGATGCTGTCAGGGCCAGAGATCGGATTTGTTTCAGCGAGGCCTGGCCTGGGCCTGCAGGGCCCTCACGGCAGGGAGCCCCCTACTGACTGAGGGGCTGTGCCCTTGTCACCAGCTCCATGTCACCGCCAAGCGCCACTGGCTCCTCCAGGCAGGGTGGCAGGGCAGGTTGTCACAGAGTGCCCACACGAAGAGCCTCTGCAGGACAGCAGGGTGTTGGCATGGAGAGGGCAAGGTACAAAGCTGTCTCACAGGCCTGCCAGTTAAACACCCCCAATGGGGCCATCGCTGTAGGGCCAGGCCGCGGCTGGAGGAAAAAGCAAGCCCAGCACGGTCCCCCCAGCCGTGCCGTGCTGCTGGCGGCAGTCGCTGCTGGCCAGCACAAGAAGGCACAGCAAAGTGAGGACAGGAACAAGAGACCAAGGCTGTGCCAGCAAGTACAGACCAAAGACATGCTCATTGTGTTCCTGTGTAGCAACAGGGCTGGCAGGGTCAGGAGACAACAGCAGGAATGGAAGCACAGGGGCGGAAGGCACGTTAACGGAGACAATCAGCCAGAGCAACAGAAGAGAGAAAAGGACTTCATGGAGCAGGATTCCTGGGCATCTTCCTCAAATGGCAGTGAAAGACAGGGTGGTCAGCACAGCAGTCCTGTGCATGGGCCACAGCAGAAGGAGCCTGGGAAGGCACTGTGGCAAGGTCACGACTGCAGCAGGAATTGGACACAACAACTGCTACAATGCACTGAACCCCTCCACCAAGACCAGGCAGGTGAGCAGAGTGGCAGTGAAGAAAAGATAGAACTGCTCTGGAATGCAAAGAAGCGCTGCTGGATCACAACGTCACATTTGCCAGCAGCAATACGGCAAGAGGCAAGAGTGCGCCTCCGGCCCATGAACCTGGCAGGGTACCGCCTGCCGGGGATGTGCACACCCCACAACACCAACCAGTACTTCATGGGCCACTGCAAGTACATGAAGATAGACGAAGAAGAAGAGGCAGTGGAGGTGTCTGGAGAAGTTAGCGACTGCAGCACTGAAGATGAGGATTTCCCTCTGGTGGCTGCTTTCCCTTCCACAGATCAATAGGCTGAAGGCACATCAGCTGAAGGGGAGGAGAAGAGCACACAGCCTCCCGGCCAAGACTGCAAGTGCCAAGACGTATCTTGTGTGAAACCCAAACCGGACTGACAGCACAAGGAAAGTGTCTGACTTGTAAAATCACCAGCTATTAAGAGCAGGGAACTGCTTGACATTCAGCTCCCTAAATAAATATATATATAGGTACTTCTAACCCTTCTGCTTACTGTCTAATGATTCACATATACTAAGAGAGGCCTGGCAGAATAAGAACCAGAGAAAGGTTAGCACTGCGTGTGCCAAAGCAGTCAAAACTGCTACCCCAGAGATTATTTCTAGAAACCCTCTGTTCCCCTCAAGTACATATATCCTATTCAGGAAGGTTTTTAAGTACATTATTATGCTATACAGAAAAGAGAAAGCCTAACTAGATGATTAAATTTTTTAAAAACCCAGCATATATTTCAGCAAACATTAGAATGAGACTTACTTGAGCGTTAGTAAAAAAAAAGAGTACTTGTTAGATAAATATACTTTTTTCTATAAACAGACACTACAACCTGTTTATCGATGACTGAAGCGTGCATTTGGATATATACACATAAGCAAATTAAATGCATTGCAAAAACAAGAGAACAAAAAAATTCCATTTAGATCACAAACCATGCACCCTGATTTGTCATGAATGCTCATATAGTTTTCCTCCTAGAAGACGTCAAGAAGATGCAGCTTGGTAATATGTCATTTTCTTTTTAAGGTGGCTGAAGTGATAGCCATGGAAACCATCACAAATAGACTAGCATTACCAACAGTCAATAACTCTTGGCTTAAGAAGCTGCTCGAGAGACAATGATGCTGACATCAGCTAGCAATTTAAAATATGGAGAAGGAAAAATGTTAGTGGGAAAGGTTGTGGATCTGATCCTTATATTTGTAGCCAAAGATAAAATGAGGTGCCATAAGGCTTTTCTAACTTTCCTCTAAGATTTAAAACTCAGTTTGTTATACAAGTATTCAATTTTTCATGTTTCTAGTGAAACAAACCACTAAAAAAACATAAATAAAATCAGTGTTAAGTACAATGTTGCTATAGGTGATGATAGGCTTTCTGTGAAAAGCAAATATATATATTTGTATATATAAATATACACATTTAAATTTCTTGAATACTTATAAAATTAAGTGCTTACCTAGATCTTAATACTTTTTGCTCTTCTTCCTTTACACTCTTCGTCACTGCTAGTTAATAGAAACCCTCTTAAGCCATTACAGCTTGAAAATTCAGCAGATGCAAATTAATTTTGCATCAATTAAGAGATGCAAATCTCTTATTTTTCAAAAAGCCTAGTTTTTAGCTCACATATCCTGACATAGGCTGCAAGATGATATCATGGACTGCAACAAGATAGGGTGGTGTTGAGAGAGGGAGAGAAAGAGAGAGGCACTAAAGCAAGAAAAGCTTTGCTATGCCATAAACTAATGAGCAGAAGTTTATGCTAGACTTATCAAACTCTTGCTTAATTGAAAACCATGTTACTAAATTTATTCTTCAATCAGTGTAATTTTCTACCTTTTTACTGTCTGTAAAAATTACTTCAAATTCACTAATCATGAAGAAAACAATTTGAATAAATGTAAGATTTACAGTCTCATTAGAATATCTCCTTTTGGTATATTTTTGACTTTGAAATACAATAAAAACCTTCATAAAACTTTGGCTTATCAAAAAACATCTTGATAGACTGAAGCACTGGGCAATCTTTAATGGGATGAAGTTTCACAAGTACAAATATCATATTCTGCACCTAGGAAGAGTAATGCTGGACACAAGTATAAACTGGGAGAAGAGTGGTTGGAGAGCAGCCCTGCAGGAAAGGATATGTGGGTGAGGGCAAAACACATGGAGGGGGCATCACTGCATGACCAGCTGGGAAAAAGAGGGGATGGTCCCGCTGTACTCAGTGTGGGCTTCTCTGGAGCACTGTGTGCAATCTTGGGCCCCCAATTTAAGAAAGTTGTTGAGATCCTTCGATGCATTCAGAGGAGGGCAATGAAGCTGAGGAAAGGGGTGGAAGGCTGAAGACTTTGAGCTTGTTTAATTCAGAGAAGAGGAGACTGAGAGGCTGTCTCATTGCTTTGTACAGCTTCCCAATGAAGGGAAGAGGGAGGTGCTGGTTTCTTTTCTCAGGTATCCATGGGAATAGTTCAAATCTGTGCCATGAAGGTTCAGCCTAGACATTGAAAAGCATTTCTTTACTGAGAGGGCAGTCAAACACTGAAAGAGACTTACTAGAGAGGTGGTCAAAGCCCAGGCCTGACAGTGTTTAAGAGGCATTTGTACAATGGCCTTAACCACACGCCTTAACTTTCGGTCAGCCGTGGAATTGTCAGGCAGGTGGACTAGATAATCCTTGCAGGTCGCTTCCAACTGAAAATATTCTATTCTGTTCTGTTCTGTTCTGTTCTGTTCTGTTCTGTGTTGTTCTGTTCTGTTCTGTTCTTTTCTGTTCCGTTCCATTCCATTCCATTCCATTCCATTCCGTTCCATTCTGTTCTGTTCTGTTCCATTCTGTTCTGTTCCGTTCTGTTCTGTTCTGTTCTGTCCTGCTCTGTTCCATTCTGTTCTGTTCTGTTTCATTCTGTTCTGCTCTGTTCCATTCTGTTCTGCTCTGTTCCATTCTGTTCTGTTCCGTTCTGTTCTGTTCTGTTCCGTTCTGTTCTGTTCTTGTTGGAAAGTGAACAAGAACTGCCATATCACAAGAACAAAAACCTTCCTCAAAGGCATTTCAAATGTAGCTCTCAAGTATTTCACATTCTAATTCAGACTGTTTCTATTCAAATTTTCTTACCGGTTTTTCAATTGAAAGATTAAGATAAATACCTTTTTTTTTCTTTTATGGATAAGAAAGATTTGTCCAATTTATTTAATTTTGTTTTGCAATGATTGAATTTCTATTTCAAGCAACATTAATTAGCATTCAAAATTCAGGAAAATAAATTTTGGCTTCTTAACTCAAGATTTCTTTCATCATTGCAATAGCAAGGCCCTATAAAGCTGGAATTGCTCATTCCCTTTCTCTGTTGTTATTGCACTAGAAAAGATGATAATTTAATGCACCACAGTTAGTACAAAACATGTATCATTTTGATACACAATCGAATGAGTTCAAATTATTACAGAATATTTTCTCCATTGCCTTAGTTTAGGGCAAATTTGGGAGAAAAATCTAAATGAGGGTTACTTCAGGGAAAAAAAAAAATTAAATTAGTCTTCTTCTTTAACTGGTCTGGGAAAGGAAAAAAAAATTCTTTGGAGGGAAGTGGAAAAAGCTGTTTATTTAACAGAAATCGAATAATATTAAATATAAAACCTCTCACTGTTCAATGGGATGGTAAATGTAGGAAGAAAAGTCCTTTTCATGTGGTGTAGCTCGGCTCGCTCAGGTTCTTATCAGTCCCTCTGGCGCTGGAAAGTGCCGAGGCCCAGGCCCCGGTGGGCCACAGGCCTGAGCTCCCAGGGTTTGGCTGGGTGTTCAGTCCAGAGCAGGCTTGCACAGATCCAGGAAAAAAAAGAAAAAAAGAGGTCCAGGGAACTCTAGCTAGTTAAAGCTAACTAAAAGCCAGGAAGAAGCTCTGTCCCGCTGTCTGTCCGTGCTGCAGACACCACAGTCCAGGAGCGGGATGTGGGGGAGTGATGTTTTTCTTTAATACAAACTGCACACTTTTTTTTCCCCCTCTCTTGCTCTCAAAGCCAGTCTTAAAGGTGCAGAACTTAATATATAACATAAACCAGACAGTTGGGGATACCAGTATCATAAAGTCACCCCAGGACACTGTTCACAGTGTACAAGTTGTATGTCATATTTTTGAGTTCAGTGGTGGACCACTAACACTGTACTGCTCAAGGGAGATTGTTTTAAAGGACTCTGAATAAAAGTTCAGTTATAAAAGTGAAATGCCTTTCTTCAAAATTAATTCTGCCCTTATTTATGTATATATATATAAAAATTAGTATTTTAGAAGTACTTGCAATCTGGCAGTAAAACTGTTCAAATCCCAAGTTTTGAATATCTAAATTTTTCATCTATTTCATCTGCTTTTGTGATAGAATTGGGAAAACCAGCTCTTGGTACTGCTCAATAATAAGGCAGAGAATCGTTTAAATATTGAATTTATGTCTAAAATGCTTCTAATGAAAACCAGCTTATTACACTTTTTAAAGTTTCATCTTCTGACAAAAAAAAACCACAGTTGTTAGAGGAGAGCTACGGAATGCTCAGGAATATTATTTTATTTCAAAAACATAAGGAAAAATTGGTGGGTTTTTAATTTACTGCTATGAAGTGGAGAAATAAAAAAAGATAGAAAGTACAAAATGTTATTTTAATAGTAAAGAGTCTGGGAAAATTCTGTTAAAGGGATTGATTATCTATAATGGGGTCTTAGTGTTTTTTTACTAGAGATTCATATGTGTAATGGATAACCTCTTGGGACACTATCTCACAAGAGACTATCCATTATACATATGAATCTAGTAAAAAAAAATAACTGGAGAAAATAACAGCTTCTTCCTTCTCTCTTCCACCCTTTTTCTTTTTAGTGCAGGCTAATACAGAACAATAGTTGGCTCTAAAGTGCTCTCACAGCTAAGAGGATGAAAATACCCTACCTTTTTGGCTACATTTGGAATTTATCTTATTTATCAAACTACAATTTAAGTTCTCCAGACAACCAGTATCTAATAATTTCAAGTTGTCTAAATACTTTCAAATTTGTGACACATCACCAGAAGGCCTCCCAAATAAAACTTCTTAATATCTCCCAAAATACACCCTTCCTAAAACATTAATTTATTGTGAACTATGTCTTAATAGGTATTTCTGAAGACTTCTGATGGTACATAAAGATCAGCTTGGTGTTCACACTAATAAAAGCTCATTACACAAAAATCTAAATCACTAGTATTTTTACTGTGCATAATTAAATATATATTCAATTTAGCAAATGAGCCTGACAGAGTATGGCTATGGAATGCCATTAATGGCAGTCCACAGACCTGGCAATATCTCTCTATTGCACACTAATGAAGAAGCAAGACTATTTTTACTACTCCTTATATCCTGGCAGTGGTGCCTGACAAGAGAGACCAATGCTTCCTTTACCAAGTGGGATATTGACAGGACAAGTTACATCTTTCTGCTCCTTCTCTCTGGGAACAGTTCATACAAACAGCACAGCAAGGTGGTATCTCTTCCTTTCCATGGTCTTATGTGCCAGAGGCAAGAGATCAGGCTGATCAGTGTTTCATTTTAGGTATTTCATGCAAAGAGTGGCCAAATGAAAGCTGAGAGGAACCTTGCAGCCACTAGTTTAGCATTTTGCTAAAGAGAAGAAAAGGTTGAGGCAGATCTTATGGATGTGTGTGAACATCCAAGGAGAACAGTACAGAAGACAGAGTTGCAGATTCTTCCTAGTGGAGCCCAAGTGGTGACCAGAAGTGAGGGGTACAAAATGAAATACAAGCAATTTCATGTAAATATGAGAAATACTTACCACTTCAGTGAGGGTGGTCAAACACTGACTCGGATTGCCCAGACAGGCTGTGGCATCTCCCTTTCTGGATCTTCAAGACCTGTCCTGGACAACCTATTCTAGCAGACCTGGCTCTTAGCACTGAGATTTGGCTCCACAACCTCCAAAAGGATCTCAGCCTCAGCCATTGTGTGATTCTGTAAGCACTTTACCTTGGCTGTATTTTTTTCCTTTAGCAACACAGATTAGTTGCTAAGCACTATTTTAGAAAATCTGTGATTTCACTAAAAAAAATAGTTCCACACCATCAATGAGAGCATAGTAATTCTCCCTTGCTTCTGACCTTCCTACTGACCATGAACGAACTTTTCAAAAAGGGATAAAATTCCCACAGGAATTACAGATTAAGTGAGAGTTGTGGCTTAGAATATACATCTGAAATGTAAACATAAATTATGCCACATATATTAAAGAAATTGCAACATTAAGGATATGCTTAAAAGAAATTCAAACAATGTAACTGGTTTCAGTTAGGGTTTTTTTTTGCAAATGAGATGTCCACATGATTTGTGTTTTATTATGTATTGAAATCACTATAAAAACACAAGAATGCAACATCTTTCAAAATCTATGAAATCTAATCTGGGACTGCAAAACCCCAGACTGATTATCATTCTGTCTGACTGCTGTTATTGCTATATCAGAATAGGGATTTGGGAACCTTACTTTGATAAATGTTTAGGACATAAGTATCCAGTATTTGAAAATTATATAGTTCTTTACAAAGATTACAATTAAATTGCTTTCAGATCTCAGCCTTCCCCATCAGGAGATTTCACCCACGGTGAGCACTTTCTCTAAAGCCCGCTTTCTCCCAAACCTATGTTTTCTATTTGGACTCCTTACTCAGTCATCTTCTCTAATACTCCCAGACTGAGTTGTTCAATGTTTTCTCTGTTCCCACCTCACTAACAGCAGAAGCTTTCATCTACATGAGGAAAGTAAATTGCACAAGGCACTGTTGGGCAGATGTGCATGAATTCAATATGGAGCTTGGAATCTTTTGGACCTGAAAGAACTAATGCTTTTCTACTCAATACCCGTAGTCAGCAAGGGCTGAAGGCTACTCAGAGCCAGCAGTCTGGATGAGGCCATCCTATTTTTGGGTGGGAAGAGCTACGTAGAAATAAGCTATGCTGTGTCAGTAGGCCTCGAGTCCAAATGCAGCTTCAGAGACTTTGTTGCTACCTTTGACTTTCTTTTCCTTGTTTGAGCCAACTTTTCTCTCCTTCTGGTTCAAACTTTCTTGTTGGTAGCAGCACAGCAGTAAGCCTCCTACTCTGAATTTTGTCCACACCCTCAACTCAGCCCACAAAAGATCAGAGCTGCCCAAATCCTTTTGTAGCCCTTTCAACCCTGCCCTGGAATATGAGCTGGTACGTGTCTGTATGGATAGCACCCATGTACTCAGAGCAAGTGGAATCTTCAGCCAAAACTGTTAGGCCTTTGCAAACCTCCTACAGACATAACTAAAATGCACTTTTTTTAAAATGTTCATAAAAGGAAGAAAATATGGATGTATTCTTCATTTAGAACAG
Organism: Parus major; assembly: GCF_001522545.3. Lineage (NCBI taxonomy): Eukaryota > Metazoa > Chordata > Aves > Passeriformes > Paridae > Parus > Parus major. Next base: position 41,540,641 of record NC_031773.1, on the reverse strand, counting down.
AAGAGGTGTGCCCTAAAATAAAGTCATATTTCAGTTCAACATCGATTTCCTGCCCATTAGAGGAAATCAGGAGGCTGAAAAAGAAGCATAAGAATTTTTAACAGGGACATGACACTTTTTCATATTCCCAAAAAAAGCTAAAAGAAATTTGATTATGAGTTTCCCAAAAGTTAAAACTGAAGAATATATCTAACATGGAAAATTTCAGTCCATCCTCAGTTACAAATAGCTGAAGACAGGATACTATAGTGACAATTACAACTGATAATGGGCAATGCTTAAAATTGCAAACTAGTGAACTACAATAAAATCTGCACATTTATGAAATTGCACCTGAATAAAAAGATATTTTGAGAACACAACAGAATACCAGATGGAATAAGTAACTTTGGTCTGTGCCAAACTCTCATACCTAAACCTTCAATGGAAATCATCCTGCCTTTTTAGACATCTGAAAAAAATTAGTTGTCCCCTCCAGGACTTCAAGAACATGGTCCATCCAGACACAAATGGAAACAAAAATGATCTTCCACCCTGAAAGTGTAAGATGGGTTCTTTAGGTCACACTGACCAGAAGTCCATGCCTCATCTGCAGCACAGCTGACTTTAGCCTCAGGAGTAAAAGGTGGTTTCTGAGGCATTATGGAGTTCAAATTACTGCAACATTTTGGCATGCATTATGGAAATATTAGCAGGATACAGTATTTGCTTATCCACTACTTCAGATGCCCCACAAAATTTTTGCCATCTAGGTGGGAACAAGCTCTACAGAGCCATGATTTATGATGTTTTCAGTCAGAGGACTAGACAGGTTGTGATACTCAGCTATGACAAATTTGAGATCCCAGTATAGGCTTAAATTATCTACTATTATCTTTTTAAATATTTTTGAATGGGAAACATTTGGATGGAAATCCTTGAGTAATTACAGAGCCAGCATGACGACACAAGACAGGGTGCATTAAGAAATTAAATGCGTTGGGCTTGGCAGAGAGGTTGTCGTGGTGCTGTGTTGTCAGATTTTGGTGGTTTTCTTTTATTCCATCTGCATATGAGTAATTTCCAGCCCCTACATTTCGCTCTCGCAATTCAGAAGTGCAGAGGCTGTCGAGGCGGGGCTGCTCCCGGCCGGCGGCGCTGCGCTCCCGGGAACGCGGGGAAGGAGAAGGAGGAGGCGATGGCTCCTCCTGGCAGCTCCGGAGCGCCTCTCTCTGTGCCCGTGCCGCAGCTCCGGCCGCTGGGCTGCTGGCCCGGGAACAAGGGGGAAGGAGAAGGGGAAGGCGATGGCTCCTCCTGGCAGCTCCGGAGCGCCTCTCTCTCTGCCCGTGCCGCAGCTCCGGCCGCGGGGCTGCCCGGCGGCCGCTGCACTCCGCTGCTCTCGGCAGCTGCCAAACAGCGCAGCGGCGGCCTCTCGTCACTGCCAGCTGAACACGGATTTGTCACCGCGAAAGTGGCAGGCGCTTTGCAGCAAAAAGGTTTTATTTGTGATGGTAGCTTTTTGTCAGATCCGAGCTTTCACTCCTGGCAGTGAAACGCGTCTCTGTTCAGCAGAGCTTTTAGCACCGAGCCGCTGCTGCCTGAAAGGAGCGGATTAAACTCAGAATATCTTTTCAATTCCCCTAACAAATGGCACCTGTGCACTAAGGCATTACATTATTTGAGCTGGGAAGGGACAGTCGTTTTAGAACAAGTCCTGAATAGTTTAATAGCCTCAATGGTTTGGAAACAAAATAGTTCAAGAAAGCATGAATAATCAGCCATGTAAACCCTGAATTTCAATCTCCACTCCAGTCTTGGTATTCTGAGTGGTGATAAGTTGCCAAACAAATTTAAACTTTGATTTTTCTACAGTCAAAACAGCTGTCTTTTACTTGAGGCTGCTGGATATGCCAGCCTGTTTAATCCATTCATAAATTGTTTAGAAAACTCTGGATTCACACTGCAAAAGAAGTAAAACTGTCTGTGTATACAGGGGTCATCCCAGCTCTTATTTCAGGTGGGGCATATTTTTAACTGTTACTGAGAAGAAAGAACTGAAAAACAAGAGAAATGGCTGGTTTCAGCCTCAAAGAGGATTCAGGGTTGAGAGTGGGAGGAGAAAAATTTGAAGCCAGTAAAAATTCCTGGGAAGTGAAAAGCACCAACCCCCTGAATCTCACTGCTGGTGGGAGTAGTACAAGCTTTCCATCTGCTCATCATCTCTAGTATGCAGAGCTAGTCAGAGAACCCAGCAGAGCATTTTCCTGCTTGAAAACACAGTTTGTCAAAATTAAAGCATAGTTCAGGATCACAATGAAAAATTTTCACTGTTTAGAAAAGGACAATGGTGACAGAGGGGAGATTCCACTAAAAGCAGAATGGAACGTGTTATGGTTTAGTTTCCAAATAATTTTTCATTTCTATTAGCATGAGTTTTAAGAAACTGAATTATCGATAAATGATAACATCAGGATTAAGTTACATCATGCACCCAAAAATATTGCTAAAAATGACAACTATATTCCCCTGCCATATTATCTGGATATGCCACAAAGGGTGCATAAGAACTACTTTAGAAATGTTTTGTTTAAAAAAATTCCACACATTTAATTTTTATTGTTATTACCTCTATGGAATAAGCCTTGAGAGCATGAAACCATCCTGAATTCATTAAATACAGTGATTATTTTATTCCCACAGCCCAAAAAAAAAAAAGGATATTTGTTTAGAAAGGTGCCAATAGCTGCAATATGCCACTGAATTTGGCAGTTTGATGAAAACAAAAGAAGTTTTACCATTCTAGGGCTGAATTATTTTTTTTTAGGCTCAGTAAAATAAAGACACCTTGCTCTTAAATGTAGAAGAAAGCCTACTTATAGGTTTTCTTATACTATAACTTATAGGACTATAATAGAATATCTGAGGAGACATAGGCAAATCAAAATATAACAGTAACTTTCAGAGAAAGGGGCTGCATGGACAGAAAATGTCTAAGATCACAGAAGATTCATGAGAGCTTCATGCACTGGCATAGAAAAACAATGAACTGTTCTCAGAAGCCTTTGTCTTTGTAATATTACTCCTTTCATGAGTAATGAAGCTTATAAAGACTTTGAAAGCTAGCAAATTGTCCTGTTTGCTGCACACTTGTGGCATAATGGAAGGTGCAACAAAATTATTCTATTGTTCCTGTGACTGAGGGAAGGAAGACTCTCTAACTGCCTGGGGAGCTAAACTCCCTGGCTATATTTTATCTCTTCTCCCTGCCCTCAGCATCCAGCCCATGACAGCAGGCAGCTGAGTAGTTTGCTAGATAAATTACAAAAATCCAAAACACATCAAGCTTAATTTTCAGGCTATATTAGTAAGAGTGCCATTTATATCAGTGGAACTGTCACTTTATACAGATATACGTCATCCATATTATTTAAAATGCATACAGATTTGTCTTGATCTTTCCACCAGCTTTTTCTGCTGTCTTGCCTAATTATCAAAGTGATGTCTTGCCCCTAGAGAGAAAGTAATTTGATATGTTTTTCTAGTTGCTGTGGTAGCTGAGTCATAATACATGGTTTGTGAAATTACATCCTTTCTTTGGTGATGGCAATAAGATAGAGGGAGATGCATGAATTAGTATATATGTAGGAGAGTTTCAGAGAAGAGAAAGATTTTGGCAGGGTAAAGTCTACTTTTAATCCACAGAAGTGTCTCTACTGTAGAAGAGGACTAAAAAACCCACTGGCAAACTAATGGTTTTGGCAGAACATTTCTTCTGGAACCATGCTCTGGTGTGTGAATTGTCTCTAAAAAAAACCCTTAGATAATATATTGAAGTGTCTTGAAAGTACTTCTTGTACATTTTTACATCCCTAAGCACTTTTTTAAAAACCTAGGACTTTTTTAAGAAGAAGATGGCTAATTAGAACAGACATGTCCAGAAATTACATAACTACTGTAGTGTACTGAAAAAAAAATCTTCAAGAGGAATCTTTTTTCCTGTTTTTTTAGCAATCAATCTTTTAAATAAATGCCTATACTGATTAAGATAGCTATCTTGGCCAAATAATTAATTAAGAAAGCAATCAAACAGAAGGCATAAGTGAACAGAGTCCTGTGACTGGAGGGCTTTTTAATGCTGCACATGTTCCTACCAGTCAGCATTTCCTTTGAAAAGCTGGAACAGCCTTGTTTGCTGTTCAGTGACAGATTAAGCACAGATGGCAATTCAACAGTCTTGTCTGCACATGTTGGCCCAGAGAACGTGACCTGCATCTGTTTGAAGCAAGACATTAATGTGTTTGCTCAAGACACCAGCAGGCATTGCTGAGTAATGCTTGGATTCACACAACAGCCTCTTTTCTTGCCTCTGAGATTTCTCCTGTGTGGAAGAGCAGGTGATCATACGTGCTTGCTCTAGGTTGAACGATGGCTTTCTGGAACATTTCTGTTTTGAGAGATTTTTTTTTTGTGAAAAGGAACATATTATATTTTAGAGAAAGGTTAGAGGATGATATGCCATAAAAATATGTAACTATATTAATTATGGCAGCAGGCTATGATTCAAAAGTGCATTTTGAATAAAAATCAAAATATTTGTTGCAAGTCTAAGAATATTTACTCTGTACATGCACAGTATTATTTGCAGACCAGTATTTTTGTGAAGTAAACACAAAATCTACATATAGCAAGTTTGCCATCAATTAAGCAAACAAAATCCCTTTAAAGTGTCCTTATTGCATAAATTTCTATGCAACACTGGATAAAACTTTGCACATATTTTGTCCTTTGTTCAGATACCTGGTAAGATATAATTAAAGTGAAAAAAAAAAGGGACTTGTAGATTTTCTGGAAAGAACTCTAAGCTACTATCCCAGAGATGTCAGATAAGGCTGAGATCCTAATGGCCAATGTTGGCTTCAGTTGTTGTTGAATTTTTTGAAACCTTAATGAAATCTTTACCTTGTGTGTAACATTTAAACAATTACTATTTAAAAAAAAAAATTGTGCAGTCACATTTTGAAGGGTTGCTCAAACTTCACATTAGTGGAATTTCCTTCTGTCTGTCACAGGTATTTTTTTCCAAAATCAGTTTCATTTGTCCTTTTTCCTACTGTGATAATATTGAATTAGAACAGGACATGATAATGAAATGTACATTTTGGAGGTTATGGCAGAAAGGCTGAGGACTGCATCACAACATTAAGGAGAAACTATTCATAATGTAAGGACAATTGTAAATTTTAGACATTTTTGTTGTCAGATTATATACTTTGCTTTCAAGGAAAAGAAATTTCATAGTTTTCACACAATTCAGTTAGCATGACCTGCAGTTCAACAGTTAAATTTAATACTGACATACTTTTTAAAATTCTTTCGTTAAACTCTTGAAACTCACAAATAGAATTAACTTGAAGTTCAGACTTAAGAAACCCATAATTTAATTTAATTTAAGGGTTTTTGCAACTCTTCCAGCTCTTTTTGCAATATTTTTTCACTAGTTCTTCACAAGGAGGACAGATGTAAATTCTACAATTTTAAGGAATCAAGAACAGGAGATTTTTTGAGTTAGAATATTAAATCATTTATTGATACAAAATTCCTGAAGCACACCCCTGCACTCTAATGAATGTGTCAGCACATATTACTACTAAAAAAAAAAAGCTAAATATTATTTTTTTGTCATTTTTCAGACCAAAACCTTGCAATTTCATGAAAAATCAATATTTTTTTTCTCCAGAGATGGTAGTTGAATGTTATATTTTTTCTTCTGAAATCAGTCTCTGGAGCCAAATGGCAAGACCTAATCAATATGACTAAACAAAATCCCTGATCAGTTTTTCTACTTTCCTTGGAAGGTATTTTTGGGGATATCAATTATAAAAGTCTGTCATTCATTTTTTACATGTAACTTGCTCTTCAATAAAAAGTGTCAGAAAATTAAAATTTTGAATTTTTAGATTGCATCATTGATTAGCTTATTTTAAAAGAAGTACGTGTAAGAATCACTAAAAGTGCTTGCAGTATCCCTGTCTTAATGAATCAAGCAGTTGTCAGCTAATAAAGGCTGTTACTTGGAACAGTTGGAACAGATGCTCAGATTTTTTTTTTAATTTATTTTTTTCATAAATGCAAAAATGAAGAATAAGTCAGGTCACATGCAAATCTTTCTCTCGTTTAAGTGTTAGATTTTGTGAACTGAAGCCGCTGTTTGAACTAGCAAAGCTATTAAAACCTGTATTCCATTCCACTCCGAGGGTTTTAATTTACTTTTTCATTACCTTGAAAAGAAAACTGTGTTATACATTACGTGACAAATAACACCTACTCTAGCAAATGATTTTTGCAAGTGGTGACATATACATTACCCACGTGTATATCAGGAATATTCGTTGCTAATACAACTATCACTCCAGTCAACTCAGTGTTGCCAGAATTTCCTATTTCACATGGATTATTAGTAACCAATGTCACACTGAACACACTGACTAGTTATTAGAATTTTAACAAGAGTTTCTGTAATTACCAGACCAAGTACACTGAAACACAGAATTGACCATAACTACCATAACTGTGATTTGTTTAGTTTTGTTTTTTTTTTTGCTCGTGAACAAGAATGAATAAAATAAATTCTTCTCAAAACCAGGTTATAGAAACCTGTCTATTGACATCACCAGCCTCAGCTCACACCAGGCTCACCCACTAGACTCAGGTTGACCAAGAAGGTCAGACCAGGGCCTGTATATGTTGAGGTAAGACCATTTGTCATTGCCAGGTCTTGCACATGTCTGTTGGCTTGCCTTGGCCCTCAGACAGCAGGACATGTAACCATTTCCAACATCACAACCTGTCCTTGTGCAGGATATGGCCCTGATGCAACAAGATCTGGAACCTGCAGTCACAAAGCAAGAAACAGGACTTCAGGGCTGTGCTACAGCTGGCACTTTTGTATGCCAAGCTACATTCCTGCATGTAAAGCCTTTCCTAAGATGAAATTTATGATAGTGAAAAGGGCCTTATAGACAGAGCCTTCACCATTTGTAATTAAGAAACCTGAAAAACACAGGAGACCAAAGACTAGGAAATGTGAGCTAGTTCTTCATGGAGTTGGGGACCTGGTTACATAGGGCTCAGGACATGGAATAGATGGAAGGAAATTCCAAATACCTTCTTTTTCTTGCTTTTTACTAGCAAGACTGGCCTTCAGGAATTCCAGGAGGAAATGTTAGATCTGGACCCTTAGTGGAAGAGGATCAGGCCAAGGAACAGTTAAGAAACTTGTCATTGATCATGGTGGCTGAGAGAAGTGCCTGAAGGCTGGAGGATAGCAAATGTCCCCAATGTGTTCCAGAACGGCAAGAGATAGGACCTGAGGAACTACAGGCTGGTCAGCCTTCATCCCTGGGAAGGTAATTCCAGAAACTATTTCCAGACGCTTTAAGAATGAGAAGGTCATCAAAAGCTGCCAGTGTGGCTTCACCAAAGTGAAGTCATGGATGGATGAGTGCACAGTGAGGCATATTGAAAACTGGGTGACTGGCTGGCCCTAGAGGTGATGGACAGTGGCATAAAGTCTAGCTGGAGGCCAGTGACTAGTGGGGTACCCCAAGGATCAATACTGGAATCATTCCTGTTTAATATTACTCATTAATGGTCTGGGTGATGGGGCAGAGTGCAAATTTTCAAATGCCATATTGAGAGGAAAGACTGGTACGCCAAAATGTTGTGCTGCCATCTGGAGGAACTGTGGCAGACTGGTGAAATAGGCTGCCAAGAGCTTTGTGAAGTTCATTAAAGGGAACTGTGAAAGCCCCCACCTAGGGAAGAACCAGCCCAGGTACCCAAATCTGCCATGAGCAGCAGGAGAGTAGCTTGGCAGAAAATGACCTGGGGGTCCAGGAGGACACTACATGGAATGTGAGCCAGCCATCCTTCCCCTTTATTCAGTGCTGTGGGAACATCTCAAAAGTATTGGGCCAAGATATCCCTTGCATCTTCATCCATTCTTTTACCCTGATTTTGTGACAGACATTCTCTCTGCTTAACATTCAGCCCTTGCCCAAATTCCTGCAGAAGTGTAAATATACACTTAAAACCCATGGAAGAGAAAAAGAAAATCCAGATAGGGAATGTTGACAGACACCTACTAAACACACAAACTGAAAGTGCAGCAGGTTTTAATTACTTTCCTTCAGGAAAAAAGGAAATAGACATTGCCAAGTATGTTATCCTTCCAGCCAAGTACAACTTGAAAAATAAAGTATTAAAAAACTTTTAAAAATGTAATCCAAACCAATCAAATAAGGATGCATATGAGGATGAAAAAAGTAATCAATGTGAAAAATTGTATAGATTAAATTCCTGAAACTCCTGGATATTTTAAAAGGAAGATTCAGTTCAAAGTTATGCACATAGTAGGCATCATCTCTTTCTCCTCATTTTAGGGCTATGGAGAGAAGTGGATCATAGCAGTGTTATCCTGACTTTGCTGAAGTAAACAGAAATTGGATTTTTTCCAAGATCTTTCCTTCGAAACTCTGTTCTCTATAGTTTTGATCTTCACCTGCAGCATTCTTCTACAATATTTAATATTGCACATCTAGATAGGGTTGCAATCTTGCTCATTTTCTCTAAAGAGATATCTGAAACATCTGTCGGTGTGCTTTTCTTATTGCATCCAAAGACAACTTCAGCCACAGCTGAAGGATAGGATACACAGCTGAAAGATAAGAACACTCAGGATTTTATACATTTCTATAAATATGTTGCTAGAGAGACATATAACCAGTATCTCCAGTAATAAACTGAAGAGTACAAAGATATATTTCCAGGCCCTGAAGCAATCAGCATAGAACTCTAACTTGTTAGAATAGGTGCTGTGGTGATTTGGCCATCCCTGCTCCAAGCAGCTCCTCCTGAGCTCTCTTCAGGGTTTAACATGGGTTGAGTATTACTCTCATTAGGCAGCTACAAGGCTGTTCTGGTTAGAATATACGAGTTTAATACCATAGATGATGGTCCCCAATAAATTGAGTTTGTTAGTCTAGATGGTTACTAATGTCTATAATCTTTTGATAGCTGTAGTCTGAAAGGCTCATACATAGCCTCAAAGCCAGTCAATCCTCAAGCCCTTTGTCAATTATTTTTCTCTTCTCTAGGTCACAGAAAAAGACTGAATTAGGCAAATTGCATAAGAGCCAAAAATTACCGAATTCAGGCTCAGAGAGATCATCACTGCAACTTTTTATTTACCCCTCCTTAAAGGAACCAGGGACTTTTTGCATGACTGTCTCAAACAATCACCATTCAGCTTCAAGATGAATAACTATGTAAAACAACATAGCTAAAATTTAGTTTAAAGATTAAGACACCTAAATTTTATGCTCTTTTTATCCAAGATCTTATCTAAGATTACAATAGAATGTAGGTTTCCCCAGTGTAAGTACAGTCTACACACCTTGATCAATGTGATTCTGAAATTCTACTTAGAGATCCCTGCTTTAGGTGCCATAATCTCCAAACTGAATCTGATTTCTTCCTCTATCACTACAAATCCAAACTAAATTCTAAAACTAATTTAGGGCTGATTTGTTGTTTGGGCTTTTTTTCCCTTTTGATACAATGGAGATATAATCATTTTTATTTATTGACTAAAATAGCTAAATGGCATCTGAGCAACCACTAAAAAGTGTATTTGTGAAGGAAAGCTCAAACTAAAGGAAGCTAAAAATAAAGGTCTTGACTTTAATATGGCAATCAGTGATGACTTTGTCATCTTCCCATTTCAGATTCCATTTACTTTAATGTTTTATTTTGATTTTGGTTTCTCTTCGAAGATACTCTGACAACATTTTGGAAAATCTAAATTGGTCTTGCTGATACAGATCAAGTCTGACAGAAAACAATTGATTTTTGGTCTCATCATTGAAATACTTTCTTCCTTTTTCTTGTTACTCTAAAGTATTGATCTGTGACATTGATAGGGCTTTAAACACATGCCTTAGAATCTGTGAATATTAGTAATTCATCAGTTCCACTATATCTTCAGGGAGATTTGAAGTGTCTTGACAGATAATTCACGTGATGTTGTACCACAGATTTTTCTTACTGTACCTCCCTACATTAAAGAACTCAAAGATTTATTAACTTAATAAATAGTTAATAAGTTCCACTAGATCTTAACCCAATGCAGCTTGACAAACAGTAGCAGGACAGTGAACTGGACTATGCATATGTAATCGGAGAAAAAAACCTACATTTTCTTTGGCAAGTTGTTTTCAAATTCTTGCAAAATACCAAATAAAACGTGTATGCTAAGAAAGGAAAATGAGCAATAAAAAATGGCTGTAAAAGAATCCCTCTCAATAGCTCTTCTTCAGCAATAAGACTCATAGGGGGTTTTAAAGAGAAATCCTCTAAAGCTGACATAAAAAAAAAGAGGTGTATCACATATATAGATATGATGATTTGATAGTCCTGAGATTGAAGAATTAATGTTAACACAAGAAAAGACAGCACGCTGCTTTTATTACCAAAACAAAATAATTATTATTGACAGGGTTTAATTTGATAAATATTATGTATGCTATGAAACTTAGAAGTACAATTGAATATTTTAATGCCTTTCCTTTTTCTCTAGAATCAAATTAATTCAGCTTTGATATGAAGAGTTTTCTAAAAACAAGTTTATTTTCCAGGCATGTCACTGAAATGGTTTTAAGACTGACAGGAGACAGATGAGGAGAAGACAGGCATCAGCAGTACTTCACTGTAATTAAATGTAATGTAATTAAATCTATGATTGTAAATAGTAAAAGCATTTACATCAGTCTCTGATGTTTCTTTTTAGAGTTCAGGGCAATTGATTGAGCTTTTAAGCCTGTCAAGAAAGAGAGGTATTTATCTAAGGTCGCCCAGGAATCATAGCATGCACTCAGTCAAGAGCATTGAAAATTGCCATGTACCATTTCCAGAACTGCATCACCAGTGTAATCTCTTCCAGCCCTCAGTCACAGAGCTGCCTCCTTCACTGCCTCTGCACGGGAGTTGGAATTCACTGCTCTAGCACATCTGCTACATACTCCTGTATTGTAGTTAGAAGACTAGACTTTTCAGAAAACTGCTAAAAATGAAATGATTTTTAATATTGCACTGTTGAGGTTAAGTAAGATGGTAGCAACTGCAGCCACAAGCGCACATTTATTTAAATAACATTATTAATTAACATAATTAAACATAAATTTAGGTTTACAGAACCTAAATTCTGATTTATTTAATTACAGATTTCTCCAGAAGGTCTGTGAAAAGTGGGAAAAGATATCATCCTTAGTCTGTGCAAAATGAGAACACCCTTAGGTGGCTGTGTTCTGTGCAATTAATGATTAAAAAGAAAGAAAAACAGAAGAGTTCATCGTTTTTCACCAGCACAAAATGTGACTGTCAACAATTTAAGACACATTTTGTGGCATATCCTTGCCTCATTCTTTACAGACTGTGATATCCTAGGTTGCTTGACTGAAAGCAATCGTGCCTCACCACATTCCCTGACTACATTTAAGAATCGTATTTAAAAGTTACAAACATCAAGCAGTTTTCTTCAGAGAATAAAGGATTTGGTCCTTGCTATATTGAGGAATGCTTGTCATCTTGATATGTATCATGATTAGAGAAAGGAAATTAAAGCAGAACTGATAGTTTGCTTAATACGTAGACTTATACTTCCCATAAACCAAGCAAGAGGAGACACCTTCAGCATAGATATAGAGGGAGAAATTGCATTGTCTAAGAACTTTGAAAAACATCTCCTTTATGATCAGGTGAATTTTTAAACAAGCATGTACTTCCAGTAAACAGGCAGCAATTCTCCAGCAGCACTGAGAGACCTCTTTGACAGACTCAAATCCCAGCTCAGATTCACAATTCAGGGGTATTACGCTGATTTTCTAACCTGTCCTTTTTTTTTTGCTGCACAAAAGGCTTTGAGAATAATTGATACTTCTATCTGGTGAAAATGTGTTTTGAAATGTTGTGTAGCCAAACTACAATGATTTCTCTTAGTATCCAAAGTGTTTGAAACTTTCATAAACTTTTTTTACCCTTTCACTCACATTTTCAATTGTAAATGAAAAAACTTCAGAACTGACTCATTTCAAAGATAACAAAAACAACAAAAAGGTTACAACATTTCCAGATTTTTCCATAGTCCAAATGTTTTGTCTGATCCTGAAATAGAGGGATGTTCACTGTCTGAGAAGGCAACATTTTACCTGACATAGACCTTATAGTTTTCGCTCTGTCTGATGGAGAGGATATAACTATCTCCTTTCCCAAACCATTCCCCAAACTGAATGGAAATATGTGAAGAATTAAACTTTAGTGTTCGACAAATTTACTGTGGAATTAAGAAATGTATTTTGTAGAAATATCATATACAAATGAGTTCTTAGCCTTTTAATTTTTTCTAGTAATAGATGAAATAACCCAAGAACCTTTCAGTACACTTAAATAGCACATGGTTGTTCAAAAGTACTCTAACCTGTCTGACATTCTATCTTTTAGCTGTAGGGGTTTTTTATTCTAGGCTTTTTTGTTGGTAACTATGAAGTATAGTAGCACATTTCTTGTCCAAATTCTGGTCTACTGTCTTGGAGATCCTGGTCATCAGACACTATAAAATTCAGCTATAAAAGGGATTTTGTAGATTAAGGAGTTAATCTCATATTTCCAATAATTTGTGTATGGTTAAAACTTCTCTAAAACTTTTTGTTTGTGCATGACTTTCTTATAGCATACTAAATGAGGGTACCATGGTAGCTGTGGCTTCCAGCTAATAAGATGATTATTTTTATCATCTGTAGTAATTAATTGGAATGGGTCAGGTAGCTGAAGGCAATCAAAAAATAAATCAAAATAACTGAGCTAATCAGGTTAAAATTTAAAATGTCTGTAGAAGACTATTTCCAATACAGAAGCTAACTTTGAAGAAAATGCCATAAATTGGCATAGGTGAGCTATATACAACTTTCAGAAGAATTAAAAAAAGTCAGTTTTCAGTCTAAAGCTTGAAATACAAAAGGAAAATCTTGCACAATAATTTTTATTCATAAAGTTACATTTCCAGTTCAATTCCTTCCTCATTGAAAAGTGTTTTTCCTGATCAGTATATGCATCAGAAATAAATGAGATCAGTAGGAGACTTGCCAAGGCTTGGATTTCACTCTAAATGCATCGCATGTAAGATGACCATTTCAAAATAACAGTCTCAGCTATTAGGTCTGATAATCCTTAGACATAGATTTAAATTTCTGCTTGCATACTAACAGAAGGAAAGGTAGATTCATAGAGAGAAAAGCTATGTAATTAGACCTTCAATTTCTGTATTCCCACTATACTTGAGAAACTGCAAGAGGCTGTCTCAGTATTGTTATGAAGTGGGAAATTTTACCTTTTCAAAAGCTAATTTTTGGTACAGGAGCAGTTCTATATGTTATTTTACAGTAATTTATTTATTAGAGATCACTCTTCACAGCTGCTCAATGTGGAACTGGACAATAGTTTCATAAAAACAGTTTTAGGTCTGTTTTCTCTCCTCATTTTAAGGACTCTGGGTGCTCTATTTCTGTTCCAGCTTGGAGAGCTGCATCTAGTTTCATTATCGCTCTTCCATTAGAGGAGTTCCTTGTGGATCTTCCTTTCCCATGGTCCTAACTTCCTTTAGACCAAAGTACAAATACTTCAGGTCATCAATATTTTAAACTACTCTAGAAATCATGGAGGTGGAGGGGAAAAGGAGTGCTGCTGTACTGAAAGAGAGTAACTCCATAGCAGGAGAGCTTATTATGACACAAGAGGCTTGGCCACCAGACACGTTTAATGTCCACACAAGACACTTCTGACAGAGCAGGCATCCTGCCTGCCATAATCTCTGCTAATTCATTGTAACCCAGGAATTTAAAGTACCAATACACATGACAAGCAGTTAAATATCTCTGAGATTATCCTCAACAAGGAGACCACATTTTTTCTAAAAGTCTGTAATGTCTTCTACTGTACTTTCTGCTACTGATTTTATTGTGAAAACCCTGGGTTAAATATGAAGAAGTTTTGCTTTCCTTGGTTTGTTTTCTGCCTTCCGAGACTGATAGTCTCTGTTTCCAAAGCTTTCTTTCTTGTGTACCACAGAAATCTCTTCTGAGGAACCAGTGGTTGCTTTTTTTACCTGGAATAGTTTTTGAACAGCTATTTCTAATAATCTGCTTGCTCACAGCAGATGTTAATTAAATCCTTCATTTATACTTTCTGGGTGGCTGCATAACTCAGGGATGTTTGTATTCTATCACAAGTTCCATGTGTGCCTCATGAGTCTCTGTGGTTTCCTAATTTCCAGTTAATAGACATTCCCACAGATGTCTTGCTCATTTCTTAAGATGTGTTGTTCAAAAATCACTGTACTTCAGTGAGAAAAGCTAACATTTGGTGAACAGGACCTTACTGTCTTTTTGGATGTAGCTGTTTTGGTACACCAAGGTTGAAAGCATAAAGAAAAGCCATGCTAAGCTACAAGGCACATGGAATTTTCTACTTGTAACCAATGCTGGTATGCCACATAGTCACACCTAGTCAGTGATGTTCTGTTGCTTGTGTACTGCACTCAGACATGGTTTAGAGCTACTGCTGCAAACCAGTTGTGGGGATGGTTAGGAGTAGTGATCTAAGGGGTGGACCATTTGTTGCCTTGCTGCCACTCTCCACTGTCTGCATGCAGGCTTTCTGACAGACTGAAAATAGAGCTCTACTAATTCATAGCTCTGGTTAATTCAGAAAAAAGGACTGACATAAATTAGTTTTTTGATATATTTTTCCCCTTGGAGAAAGAGCTCAAAATGTCTTTCTATAGTCATACAAGTGAAATAGTTTCTAATTGATCCTCTGAGGCACTGACAGCACTTTGATCCAGTCGGAGAACTGGAAAGAAGAGTGTTGATTTTCTTTAGAAAGATGAGATTCATCTTTCAAATGCATCACAGAACAGTATCAAAAGATGTTTGCAGACAGGCAGGGAGAGCATAAAGTTTGTACCAGCTGCAATTAAAAGTTCACAGAAGGTTTGCTGGAATTAATACCTGAATACTGAGTAGACGTGAATCAGAGCTGCAGGGTGCTTGACATTTTGGTAGCGTGTTTCACAGACCTTTAATGAATATATAAAGCTACACAACAAATGGTGGACTAATGAATACATAAAACAACAAAGAAAATAACAGAATTTCATTGACAGATAAAGCTACATAGCTGACAGGAGACAGCCATTGTATATGCCCTTCAAAAATAATGAAAGAAATAAGCAAATATGCAAAGGGATGTTGCCTGGATTTAAAACCAGTGATTTTTTGTAAGAGATCTATTCTGGTTTCAGTGAGGACGGGGTTAATTTTTTGCATTAGCCAGGAGGGAACATGTCTACTAGAGCTCAGAGGTTACTCCACACCACCTCATGTCATTGCTGAGGGCCAGGTAAAGGAGCCCTGTTCCAGGGAGAAGGGGTTCCTTTGGGTCGAGCAAGCACAGTGGACAGAGCACTGGGGGGACACTTGTCCTGAGCTGGAGGAAGCAGCCAGGGTGAGTGGCTGCAGTTGGGCTGAGCTCTTCACTCTGTTTTCTAGGCTTTTGTTATTAATAGCGTTGCTGTTGTCGTTGGTTTTCGTATCTTATTGCTGTTTCCAGTAAATTGTTCGTATCTCAGTCTGTGATCTTTGCATTTTGTGCCTCTGGTTTTCCTCTCCAATCTGCTGCAGTGAGGATGGGAAGGGGAAAAGAGGGACAGAGAGTGAACAACATGTGGTTTGGGGTTACAGTGGGAACAGTACTTTGGGAAGTACCATTCCTAAACCACAATAAAATCACACTAATAATGACATATTTAAAGATGGTGCTTTCCTGTAGAGAGGCATCAAATACCTAATTTTGAAAAGCCCAGGAGAAAAAAGGCTTTACATTTTTTGCATACAACCAGTATGTTTGGGAGACATTTACATTTCCCTACCAGGTTATCAATACACACAAAAGAAAACCACTCCACACTCATGGCTGGTGAAGGAAGTCAGAGAAGAAATGGAAAGGAGGAGTAAACAAGAAGATTGCAGTGAGCTGTCATTATCAACTGTTAGCACAGCTTCTAGGTAGTATAATGGTCACAAACAGATCAATAATGACAGATTTCCCACAACTGTTGGAAGCAGCAGGTTGAATAACACTGTCTGTCCGTGGCTTAGAGCTGAAGTGGAGGCCATGTGGCCACACACAGCTCATGTGCCATGCCACCACCAGCATTTCCAGAGCTTCAACTGAGGCTGAAGGCAAGAAGATGGGCTAGCAAAGGAAAAAAAAAAAAAGGAATGAACATAGTGGTAAGGTTTTCTTTCGAACATACCTTTCTCTATCACTCACGTTCTGCCACAGCCTCCCTGCAAATACCACAAATGTTATAGAATCTCAGTAGAAATGGAACTTTGATATCCCAAATACAAAGTTACTGAATACTAAAGCATGTTACTGTCCTTTGCTAGCTCTTTAGATACGGAGGAGAGTGAGAGAATTATAGTTGACCTCGCACTGATGTAACTTTTTAGTGACACCCACCTGTGGCAGTGTATATTCCAGGAAGAGAATGGAGAGGAGGGAGTGTCATTCACCTAGAAGTAACATCTACATTCAGGAAGAAATTCACCTCTTTGCCAAGAAATGCCAGAGTTATTTTAGAGAAATCTCTATCAACTCCCTGAAAAGGGCCAGCATGAGTTCTAGGCTTGCATAAAAAATGTCTGCCATCCAGACCTGCAAGTAAAACTTGCAGTGCATGTCATATTGTGTAGCCATTGAGGCCCTGAAGGTAGATTATTTTTTTTCCTTTGTTGTGCTCTGAAAGGTTTCCATGTTAACAGAACAATCAGCTTTCTTTTTAATCATAAATTGGCATTTCTAAGCTGTTCAGTGTGGGTGAACACTGTCACTATTGTAGTTTTTTGCTGCAGGAGACTGTGGAATGAATAAATAAATGCTTATTTCTAATATTCCCCTACTCCTTGAATGTAACATCTGTCACATAATGAATCAGAAGAGTCAAGAACTGCTGCCTTCATTTGACACATCTATAGCTCACACACTCTCAGTCATCAGCTGAATTCATTAGGTATTTCTGTAGAGACTTTTTGATCACAGAATTCCTGTAGCAGAAGCTTGCTTTAATAGTAATCATAACAATAATGGCAAAAGTATGACCAACATCTACTGCACAAGCAAACAGAATTGAGAAATAAAAATACTAACTGATGATGATTGTTTGATGTGTGAAGAGTTAAAGAGGCATCTAACTAAGACTAGCAGGCATATTCCATCAGTGGTTTACAAATGGAACTGTCTTCACCAGCATCATCAAAATATAGTTCAGTGAATGTGTTTTCAGTGTTCAGGTTTGCTATAAAATCAAGTCAATAATTCAGAGAGATCAGAGTTACAAATTAAGTGCAAATCTTTTTTGGACAACATGAGAAGAAAAATAGATCCTATTACAGGATGACATAAGAGATATGGAAGTGTTAGGTAAAAGCACTGACTGGCAGTAAGTTGGAATGAATGCACGGGGATACGGACACAAGGAGTAACAAGAAGTAGGGTTGGTATGCTTTGAATGAGCAGAGGTGGTGTTGGAGAGACAAGAGATCTGGCTGTGAGGACCCAATGGGTTGGGGATCATAGGTCTTGAGATGTTGAAAGTCCATAGGAAAACAGAAGAGGCATATTCACTCACCGAATAAAGCATTTTTGCCAAAAGTCTAACCATGGAGGAGAAGAACCCTGAGGAATGGATGGAAAGAACAGCAGCTTCTGGCTCAGTGCAGGAAGGGGAAGGAGATTTTCACAGTGATAGTGTCCTTCATGCAGACCCTGATCAGGCATCTTCAGTCCCTGTCTCTTCTGCCCTTACAGTTTCACTGCCCTGAGCCAAGGCAACTACTTATAAAGCCATTTTCTGCCCTGCCTCCTTTCCTTTCCCTTGACTCCTGTCATCTCCTAGAAAAGCAGAAAACAAGAAATCTGGTGTAACTGAAACCAACAAGGATACAGAGTCAAGAAAGGTGTAATCTGAGCAGCAGTGGGCCGTGGGTTGTATGTCACTAGGAAGAGAGTGGGTGAAGCCAGAAAGCATTAGAGGATTCAGGAAGGTATGAGGACACCAGAGATCCTTTGGGAGAAGAGAGTTAAACAGATGATACCAAGACACATTAGTAACATTACCACTGAATTTTCTGCAGTTCAAAAAAAATTTCCACATTATCACACCCCCACTCCACTGTGTGCATCCCTGGATGCTCAGCTTGTTCACAGCCTGCAGCAGGGAAGGAGGAGGCAATGTCTGACACACAAGTGCTGCTCTGGATGCCTCATGCCCCAGCAAAGGGTGCAGAGGGCTGTGCATATATACACCAAAGACACTGGTTCTCATGGTGCAGACAGAAAGGTGGACCTGGGTGGAAAGGTTATATGAGCACAAGGTTGCCCAATGCACAGCAAAGACCTGTGTTTTGGGTAATTGGGGAATGCTGATATCATGTCTGTCACACCGTGCTTCCTGCTTTGCTGTCTGAGGTCAGAGCTTCAGACTTGACATATAACCTGTGTTTGTACAAATAGGATTAGTTTTCATCTACCTGTGGGGTCCAGCTTAAACCATTAGGGAACAATATGTCCAAATGGGATGTTTAGCAGGGAATATCTCACCAGAAGTGTAAGTATGAGGGGAGGGATAACTTCCTTTAATGAGACATCCTGATTTCATTCCTGTAAGTTTAGGATTTAATCACTGTTCATGGGACAAGGAAGCATTTTCTTTCTTCTTAAACTGCTGCACAGCTTGCTCTCTTTCTTCTCTATATTAAGAAACATATTTTGAAGCAATTTCTGTCACTATTCTCTCCTAGGTTAATAAAGAAAATTCCTAGCTCCATCCCTTCTTTTTTTAGCAATGGTTAGCTTTCCCACTGGAAAACACTAAAATTCAGTGCTTCTTAAAGTAGAAAATATTTTGTCTTAGAAGGGACAAGATAGTCACTGGACTTTGGCCCAGTGTCTCAAGTGTTCTAGTCCACAAAACATGGGTTTCATAATTTGAGTCAAACGTATTTCCAATAAGTTCCACAGGAATGTTCTAAACAGTCTGTGGTATTTTTGGTTAGTTGATTGTTTTGGAGTTGTTTCACAGAAAGCACTGTGGTACATATCCTTGTCATGGCAGAAGATCTAGTCACAACCACTCATCAAGTTGTTATTTCTGGGCTTTCTAAAATAAAATCAATCTTCTTTATCAAAGATTTTTAAACTTTTTTCTTTTCAAAAAGAAGTGTCCTGGTTACAGCTAGGGTAGAGTTAATTTCTTCTCAGTAGCTGCTACAGTGCTGTGTTTTGTATTCAGAATGAGAATGATGTTGATAACACACTGATGATTTCTTATTTTTTTACTAAGGTTTGTTTATCCTAAGTCAAGGACTTTTTTCCTTTTCTCATGCTCTGCTAATGAGGAGGCATACAAAAGAAACTAGGAGGGAATATAGCTGGGAAAAGGGATATTCCGCTCCATAGGACATCATAAACTGTGAGGAATTAGCTGCAAGTGTGGCTGATCTGGGTTCAAGGATGGGGCCTGGCATTGGTCAGCCGTTGCATTGTGCATCACTTGTTTGTTTCCCTTTTATTGTAATTACTGGTTTTTACCATTATTATTGTATTTTGCTTTATTTTCAATTATTAAACTGTTCTTATCTCAACACACAAATTCTACTTTGATCCTTCTCCCCACTCCAGTGGAGTGGGGAGATGAGAGCAGAAGGTTGAGTGAGCATCTGCATGATACTTAATTTCCATCTGTGTTTAAACCACAACAGAACAATAAGAAACCTCTACAAGTTATTTTTTTAAATTCAGCTTTGTCTTCTAAAATAATTGTTCCTCATGAAACTTATGTGCTTATCAGACAGTGTCAGTCAAAATTTATAACAGAAAAAAAACCTTCTTATCTCCTCTGACTTATTTTCATCACATTTAGGCTCTCTGCATATATTTTTACTTTTCCTTCTTCAGTTATCTCAGAATCTACTCTTTCTTTTTATACTTGTGATTACAATTCCATTCCACTCTCCTATGCTGTTTTTCATCTTTTTTCTTCATTCCAAATGCAGTTCAAATACCTCATTCTGAGCTTGTAAGTGAATTCATGGTGCTATCCTTATCTAAATCTCCACTTCCAGTTAACACAATCTATTTTTGTACTTATTTTTTGCAACTTTGTGCCTTCATCCATTGTTAAGCACTTTCCTCCATTCTCCTCTTGGTATCTGAAACATCTTTTTGCTTTTTAAGTGATGATCTCTTCTGTCTGCATCTAGTGCAAACTGTAAGATTCCCCAACATGTATAAACTTATATTTTATTTTGAATTTTCAGTAATGTAGATGAAACATTTTTTTAACCCATGCTTGTATGCATTACATTATCATCTTGATACAATCACACATAGCCTCATTTTCTCAGATATTGAACAAATTATGCTTCAAACTTTTCCCCCTTACTTGTTAGTTGTAAAAAATGTAGCCATTGCGCTCGGTTGCAAAATAGAATTTAATTGTAATTTCCTTTCATAATGAAAAAAAATCAGGATACAATTTTCTGGTACCTCTATGTCTTTTGACAATCTTTTTTTTTTTATAATTTTTTTTTTTTTCATTTTAACAATAATTTCAAACTTTTAACACCTCTCTTATTGAAGTCCATAACAAAGGAACTCCTATCAATGAAAATGCAGCGCTTCATTGAGAAAAGCCCTCTAAACAATTCTTTTCAGGAGGTTTTCATTTTCTCCAAAAGAAGATAATATATTGGAACATTTCTGATGTCTTCATTTGTGTAGTCATTTAAACTTTAACAAACTGAGTGGAAGTAGGGAGTACCTTCATCCCTCATTTCTTCACCTTGCTGACAGAAGATGAAGGAGGCATTACACTCTGCAAGAGCTGAGGGGTACAGATGGGGTGAGAACAGTGCTGTACTAAAAGGCAAATATACTTCACAGCAGAATGAGGCAGGGGTAGAGCAAGAAATGGACCGACAAAAAGTTGGTTTGCTTTCTGGAAATATGACCACTGAGATGAAGATTTGTTCAAGAAACATGTATTCTGGTTAAACAAATCGAGGGTTCTTTTGCTCTCTCTTTACTCAAACTAAAAACTGTGACCACTGCCGACTTCCTCAGCTTCACTGAAAACATCTGCAGGAGAAAAAAAACCAGTTTTAGATCAAATTGCTTTAAATACTACTTACTGGTTAGTGGCACTTCAGGGCTAAGCCAAGAAATAAAGAAAAAACCTTCATGTGAATTGCCTATTTCCTGAGAATGTGGCTTCTGAGAATAGACCTAGAAGAACTCTGTATGTTCTATTTTCAGTAATGTTTGCTGCTACTGGATTAACTCTTCTTTTATTATTTCTGAAAGAATTATTTCATAGCTGATACATAGGTCCATTGATTGACAAAAGAATATACAGTTCTTTGGCAAGATCTCATTTGGGTAACTCCTGACCATAATTGTAACCCTAAATGCTTCTGGTTGCATTTCTGAAATGGAATGGGTATTTTTCAGACTAATCCCCACACTTCAAACCTTCATATTGATCAATATTCTGTCTTACAGATAGTAAAACATCTCCTTTTCATGCAAGGTTGACCTGAATCCCTACAGAAATTCTGTCTTTCACTTATTCGTCCATTTGGAATGACCTTTAATTATTTTCCATAAGCCAATCAGTTATGTTAAGGGGAAAAAAAAAAAAAAGGAAAACACATAAGAATTTTGAGCCATTTTGTGACATGCTTATGGTAAACATTTCAGATATGCACAAGTTACTGAAGATACATCCAAAGAAAATACCAACATCTCACTAATGCACCATTCTTTGACCTACTATTATGAGTTTTTCCCTAAAGAAGAAAAATACTATAAATATATATAATATAATATTTTTATAATGCATTGGTTGCAAAAGTTTGCACCAGCTTGAGAGTGTGTTTTAGGTTGTTTCAAAGTATTCCAGAGGGCTCTCTTTAGTAAACATTCTTCCTGTATCCCCTCACCTTTGGGGAATTGTAACATATTTCATACCTGTTCTCAAATACTTCAGAAACTTGAAGATTACATAACTCTGATACTTTTACCCTTAAGCTACAATGTCTAAGGCTGCTTTAAAACATAAAAATGTATTCCTTGTCTGACTGGAGGATTAGAATAGGTTTATGGAATTGAAATCTGCTTGACAGAGAATACACCAATGCATCAGCTCTAAAATTCATTCTTTTTTGAAGCTAATACTTTGAAAATATGTTAACCTAGCTTAAAACATGTGTAAAAATAAGAGACTAAGTACAAATGACTGTATGAATGCTTGAGGTGCATTTTGAAACTGAGATACTAAACAATAGGTCTAGTATTCCCAGAGGTTTTTAATACATACTTACAAGAATATATAACTTTACACTGACAATGATTCATAATTATTATTTTGCTGTTTTGTGGAGATAAATTAACCTAAATAATGTGTCCTTAAAATGCATTCTATACTTCATGTATACAACATATAAATGCTTGATACATAATTCTCATATATTGCCATATATTTGCGCATATAAACCTAACTAATGGAATAAGTGTTAATCCACACTTGAACTAGGCAACAGATTTGAAACTGATACCTGCATTCACAAGATAATAGGTGGAAATTAATTAAAGAAGCAGGATGTACACAGAAAAAAAAAGATATTTCATACATAACAAATGCACAGAATCTTAAAGATCTCAACATGGCAAACAGAACATTTTAAAGAGCATTCTCCTTACTTATAAGCAGGAAAAAAAAATGTGGTATTTTCTTCCACAATTTTAAAAATTTTATTTTTTGGTGAATTTATAGACTTTAATAAGGAGAGAAACAGTAAATTTTGTTACACAGGGAATTCTTAGTAACATGTTAAGTAGGTGATGCTGCATGTTAGAAAATCCTTTGTGTATTTCTGATCTCCTGCTTTCTCAGATCTGTCCTGACAAATGATTTACATGGTGATTTTATGATATTAAGATAGGTCTGATAAAAGTAATGGAATTAATATTTTTTTAAGCTGTTTTGATATAAAAGTGTAAAGCCAAGTCTGTGGAAAAGAGCTTCTAAGACACTAAACCATGACAGTCTCCTATATTTCCTTAATCAGAAGAAAAATGTTGCTCTCAGGTTTGGTTCATAGAGAAGATTCAAATACATTTATTCCACCACATGGAATAAATTTCATGAAATTTGAGTGTTGCTTTTTCTTAGTGTGATAATTCTACTGTCAGTCTTAAAGTTTAATTTATCCATCATTAAAGCATATTTCTGGCATTTTGAAAAAAATAGTTGAGCAGGAAGTATCAAAGATGAAGGAAGAGAAAATATCTAATAGCGCTTTGCATCTAATTATTTATATACACTCTTTTTATCCCATCTAAATTTGCACATCTAATTGCTTTCCTTAAGATACTGGCATATCCATTATAAAGTGAAAGGAGGGGGAATATCATCTTATATAAAATTGACTGTGTACCTTTTTAGGGTAGACAAGGACTTAAGGACTATTAAATTTTAGGTTTATGTGCCTCTTTTGGGTACCTGAAGTTGCAGATGGTGTCATGGTGATTCCTCAGGTCAGACCTCTTTTCTTCTTTTTTTGAAGGCCTAATCAGAAAGGGAAACATATTATTTAGTCCACACAGGGACACAGATACTAATAATGTGTTTGAGGTAATTACCTGTGTTTGTAAACTTAATCTCTGACACAGATTAATCACAACTCATGTCTCCAGTCTTAGAATTCAGATAATTGAATAGAATAATTAGAATTGATTATTAGAATAATTGATGTCATTCCATGCCACACCTTCACCTAAACACTGTCAAATCTTTAGCAAGAATAAAAGAGCCTAGGAGAGACAGAGATCCCACATCTTGGGTCACAGTGAATATACTTTAGGAAAGGATTAATCACTGGTACAGTCCTTAAACAAAAACTCCCAGGTTTTGCAAGACAAGACCCACAGTAATACCTACAAGCAGACATTTTTCCAAGTCACTTATCTGTTTCACGGTGAAGGGCAACACTTACTAAATTAGTGTTAAGCTTGACTGATTTTGAGTTTCTGCTTCATTTTAACAAGGTGTAACCAGTGCATTTTCAACACTGCAGTAAAATCAGCTACAAGTAACTAGGGGAGGGGACTTTAGAAGAAAATACTGCTCCAGCAGAAACAGAAATGGCATGGCAGTGTTTGTTTCATGAAATGTGAAGTAAATTATTGTCTCATACTAATGCAGAAGAAAAAAGCTAAATTCCAGCTCTTCTCAAATACATTCCTTCCTACCTCTACATGGCATTTGAGATAGATTTGGAAGACTTGAGCGGTGCCAGCTCCCCGAGGAGCGATCAGCACTTGTAAATATTGAACAAAGGCACACTTCCAGGCTTTGGAGCAATGAATTGCTACTTGTGTGCTTACTCAAATCACATGGACAGCCAAAGTACTCCCACGTATCAGTAGGTAACCAGGCACAGGGATCTCTGCAGGTCTGGGTTTAGCTACATTGGCTAAATGTAGCTGCCTTCCTCTTCCCCCTCCACCCCCCTTTTTCCTCCAATAGAATGCCATTCTTATTTGAACTTCACATTTCATTGTTAGTTAATTAACACCTTTTCACCTCTAGTTGTTATGCAATTGTGTGAGTAACTGCTGTAAGAGGAAATAGAAAGATCTTGAAAATAACACATTGAAGTGGAAAAGGAAACACAAATAAAGGCACTGTGATACCTTTCTTCCATTAATTTATGCAAAAGTTGTAGTGTGTTGCTTTTGTGCCTTCCAAACATTCAGATGTTCAGAGATAAATAGTATCTCAATTCACACAGATGCATTGTTAGTTTATTTGTTAGTGAGGACTAAGCTATACCTCATCATCCTTTTGTTTATTTACTAAGACATTCTTGTCAGTTTAGACAACTTTCTTCTATTCGACAGCCTGTGTAAGCAAAAATCTACCTCCATATGCATGAAATACATACAAAAATATTGTTTCCAGTGTATTTAAGAAAATGCCACAAATAAAAATGTGATTTGTGTGGGCATTACTAATCTTTGAGAGGTCAAAGGATTTCTCTGCACAAGTATGAGGATATGACTGTAAAGGCTAAGTAATGACCAAAGTAATGCCAAATTTAGTGTTTTGCCTAGGCTTAAAATTTAGTAATCTATTTTTAAGCAGACATCTAGTTTTCTTCAACAGTAATTGCAGAGGAGCAGATAGAAGATGTCATCCCATCTGAGACACTTATGTATGGGTGGCCTGAAGTTTTCCATCCTTTTCTACTCATAGAGGGATAATTTAGGTTCCATATATCACCAGCAATACATATCAAAGATAAACTGTTTTCTTCTGTTCTTTTACCAAAAGAGAGTAAAGTAACAGTATATTTTACTGACTTTAAGAGTAACAAGAATGTTGTAGTTAACAAATGTACAAGCTAAAAATCTATTTCCACACAGATATAGACAAAAGTATAGTAATGATATACAGGCACGGTTCTCTTTCAGTCACTGTTAAAAGATTCACTGAGCATTTTGCATTCCCAGTATTTGCAAATTTCCAAGGAATATTCTGTGGTATTTCTTGTAATTGGTTACAAGCTTAAAAACCTATTAATATGGCAGTTACTGGTTATCTGATGTTCCTTGTTTACTTAGAATAAAACCCCTCTTTATTACTGTGCTTTCTGAGGAATGCATGAAGTTAATGGAATGACTATGACCCACTGTTTCCACACTACGGACTCAGGACTGTTGGGGAACAGTACTCATGAATATGCTAATTAAAAGACTCAGTCAATCCCTTGCAAATTTATTTGCAAAATGAACATAGAGACCTATATTAAACATGGAAAAGTGCTGTGAATTCTCCCTTCCTCAGAAAGAGCTGAGTTACTGTTGCTATGGCATCCCTCACTTACTTCATTCTCAGTACTGCAGAAGATTCCACAAGATCCTTATGCATATAAGGAGGTGCTTTGACTTTGGAATTGCTCATGAGCTTTAAATTGGACATCTGCTGAAAGGTCTTGTTAAACAAAACCTGTTGTCTCATTTTACTTATCTTTTTAGTTTGTGAGAAGAACTATATAATAAATGTTTTTTGTACAAACAGTTTGCCAGCTATAGTTTCTGGTTTATGGGCTGGGCATAGGCTGGATTTTGTTGTTACCAACAATCCTGTTTTTAGAGTGAATAGCTCTATGTGACCCTTGTGCTAGAACAACTTGATGGCTCAGAATGCATTGTACAACTTCAGAAGGTCTATACTCTTATGAAATTATTATATAAAATCGCAGAAAAATCCAGTCCCAAATTTGAAAGACACAGTATTCATTAACAGTTGCAGTCTAAAGTGCATTTGCTTTAATTTTTTATTTTTTATTTATTTTTTTTTTATGATTTAGTTTTGTTTCAAGGTTTTCTGTGTTTGTTCAGAGTATGATCACACAAACGCTTGTGCAGACTGCGCGGTCCTAAGGAATGGAAACAAGAAAGGAAGGGCAAAGGCAAAGAATAAGAGCAGAAAGCCATCAAGGTAATATTGCTGCTGGAAATTTTGTGAAATCACAAACTAAAGCTACAGTGAACACAGAATGTCACTGACTCTGTTCCTTTCTTCAACATCATGTGATGTTCTGGATCGTATTGACAGACGTCTGTCTAGCATCTCTTTAAAGAAATGAAAGAGTAGAAATTCAAGATTGGACTAAGCAATCTGTTCCTGTGATTGTCTTTCTCTTCATGTAAATATTAAGAAAGATCCATCACATGCTAGTATTATTATTACTCCTGTTAATAACAATCATCATTCCCTTTACTTTGACTGCAAGAGTCCTTATTTTTAAAATAAGTATGAGCATTGGAACAGGGAACATTGCTAATTTTTGATAGAAAATGAGTTATCTATAAAATATAGTGATCCATTTCAGCTGTATGAATTAATGCAATGTTTATCCTACGAAACACATATATAGTAATTACTAAGTATTCATTAACAACCTGTTTATTTTCTAGATATTTTTCTTTTATTTGTTACAAATTTCAGAAATTATATAATTAATCTAAGGCCTTATTAAAAGTATTGTGAAATAATCATTATTGTGAAATAAAGTTGTATAACTCAAGACTAGCCATTTGCATCTCACATTCTTATTGCACTGGAGACTGATTCCTTCCAGCTCCAGCCTGTGATCCCTATTATGATTATGCAGTTGTAAGTGCTATTTCTTCTTCTCACTGGCATTAGCTGCAGCTACTAGGGCTTTAATATGAGCTTTCATCTTTCTTTTTCTGTTTCATTGCATGTAGAGAAGCTGCATCTCTGGAGGAAATATCCAAGTAATAAATTGTGTCATGATGTGAAAAGTTACAAAACCAGGTGAGCAGCCATGCCATGACTCATTGCTAAGGATGCTAAGCTTATGACAAGAAAATGTCTACCTCAGTGTTACATTTTGTCTAGAAATGGATGTCTGAAGTTCCCAGAAACAGGATAGAATTCAATGTTGGTGTGTTTTACTAGTTGCCACTTGCTTTTGACAGCTGGTTACCTGTTAGCTTGTTTTGTTGTTTAAACAATCATCCACTGGACTGCTCCGGAGCTCAGACACTTGAGATTTCAGGTATAGGTGGCATCCAACAAAATGAATGTAAAAGCAAGGATGCTTTTTTTAAGAAACACTTTAAAGCTACTACTGATTGGTGCTAATTTGAACAACTGGCCATGACAGAAGTCACTTTTGTAAAGTGCAAATAAGAATATGTAAAACATGGAAAATATTTTGTTTCCTGAACTCAGGTCCAGGTACCTTACAAGAAAAAATCTGAAACGTGCAGTTTAAAAAATAAGGTTTAGCACAATTTTAAATATATTTTTGACATTATCATCATGATCAGATTGGAAAATATAGGATAAAAGAAAACTTTTGAGGAATGTAATTTGTATGATTTTGCCAACTATTACTTTTGGGACACAACTAGGATATGGATTGATAAATAGAAATGCAAAAAAAGTTGTTCTTGTCACACATATATTTCATTTACAATTTTCAGTGAACTGTCATCCATTTTCTAAATTCAAATTGTAATTCTATAAGTTCTTTTCTTTCTAATATAATTCAATTTCTACTGTGTTTTATGTAGGCTAAAAGGCAAAATCTCTTTTGCTATAGGTGGCAGCACTAGCTTATTATAAATGTTGATGGGCTTCCCTCTCTAGAAGAAAAGAGTTATAAGCATACCTGGACAGCATATATGACAGATTATATGCAAAATAATTTTTTAAGATTTTGAGATTCAAAATACAACCATTATATATATATAATATATATATATATATATATATATATATACACACACATATATAAAACTTATAACATTTGCTAATGCCTTATTAGGGATTAATAGATTGAACCCTTTTTTTTTTTTAAATCATTATAAAGTTCACTGAAAATTCGAGCACATTTGTAAACCTGTGGAACTACTTGCTCTTCTAATGAAAAGCTCTCCTAAACTCAACTTCCAGAGCATCATTTTCTAGAGTATTGAAAATGTACCACACTGATAGTGATGTCCTTTAAGGATTTGCTGTTTTTCCTTCGGGTATTCAGTCATATGTTATCTGCAGTTTTTCAGGAAAATTTCCTAAACAAATTCTATTGAGGAAATACAATCCTTGCTCCCTTTTATTTTTTCACTCTGTGTTTTTCTACAACACAGTGTTTCCTCTCAGTGTCCTCATATAGTCACTTGTGAATGGCTCTTCTGTATTTTACCCACACACTTACATTCCTCTGTAGGCATTTTAGATAAGAAATATGATGGCATCTTTAAATTCTAATAAATACAAGGCAACCTGGAACACATAATGTACAGCACTAATGGTTGCTGTTTTATGAATATCAATGGAAAAATTTTCCTCCTATATTTTTGGTCATGTTTTAGAAGACTGGAGAGCTAAAAGTATGAACATCAAAGGCAACCGAAAACTTGTGAGTAGCAATACTTTCCTGAGTCCCTGCTTGATAAGGAAGGTAAAAAAAATTACTGAGTTGCCAGGCATTAGTTTCTGTCATAAAACATTTTTTAGAGACCTGCTGATTCTGTTACTTTTCTGCATCAAACTATGGTTTTCTGAAAAACAAATACATAAATTAATGCTGTCCACTATTCTTTTATGTTTACATGTGCCTGAAATTTAAGCCAAGAAATACATCACCAAACCTATGTCAAAATCATAGTGAGATGTAAAAAATTTGCTATGAAAAAGCATAAGACATGATTGTAGTGCTAAAAGCAAAAGTTTTCAAAGTTAAAAGACAGTTGTTAGATTTCTCTGCTCTCTAGTATGCTGAGTGCCAACTCTAATAACCTCAGCTAAAGTCACACTTAAACTCAATTTATCCTTCAAGGAACAAGACCTTTTCCAGGTGAATCCTTGTCACTTCAGTTATTTCTTACACTGTCTTTATGACTGGCAATGCTCAGTTAGTCATATTTGATGGCTAAATATGATGATAAAAAGTGAACCAAAACAGCAGGTCAAAGTTAACTGTTCCCTTTTTTTTTTTTTCTCTGAGATCTTTCAATGTATCATTTCAGACACCAACGATTTTTTAAAATAATTAATTAATTAATTAATTAAAATGTAATAAAATAAATAATTAATTCATTTGGAAATTCACCCAAAGGTCTGTAACTTTTTATGCAAAGTAGTGGGCAATCTTAATTTCAAAGAGCTTTTTATTTTTTTTTTCCCTGTGTATATATGTGGTGCATCATAAATTTTGCTATTTAAGTCTGAGATGAACATATCAAATATCTCATGTTTTTCACCAAACTACTAGAGTACTGTAAAGATCAGAATCCTATGGAGAGTGCCTCAAAGTGATTTTTTAAAAGAAGTCCTGCTTTATTTTGACAAGCTTTACCAAAACCTCACTCACTAAGCAACTGCCTCCTCTTGCTCACCCTTTATCTTTCTCTTGTAGCTCGTCCTAGACTGGAGTTCACCCATATTGTGTTCACAGCATAGGTCCACAGCCCCTCTTGCACATTCCTAGCTGGCTCAGGGGAAGGAATGCTTGCCACCCTTAAGGAAATGGGTACCCCAGTTCTCCTTCATAGCAACTTCTAAGCCTGGAAAATTACTCTGTGTAAGTGCTCTTGCTTACATGTCAAAGAAGAAGGAATACATTTTATCTCTCTTGCAAGCTGAGAACCATCTGAGACCCACTAGGTGCCCTGTGTAATGTTACTTTCTCCATTTTCCAAAACAGCAGTTCTTATCCCACTAAATTTCTGAAATTTTGATAAAAAGCCAAATATGCAGTAGAGATACAAGTAAAATTCTTATTTTCTTCTGTGGATCCAGGAGCTTTATAAAAAAAAAAACCCAAAAAACACAAACCCATAACCCCAAAGCATAACTAGAAAATCAATGGCTTCTTCACTAGGGAGAAATTAACTTTTCTCAACTGATGATCACTGAGTGGGTAATTTATTCATTAAAAGACTTTGGCTTCAATGTAACTGCACTGGAGGATTTCAGTCAAGATCAGTAATAAGTTCAAGTGTGATAGCAGCCTGAACAGGAATGCTTCTCTCTTGATCCCTTCCAAACTCTTTCTTCTCATGTTTCTTAACTTTCCTTATGGTATATTAAATATTTGTCATTGGAATAAGCTTCAACACATATTTCATTAATTATCACCCACAAGCAGAAATCTTGACCACTGCAGGTTTTTTTGCTCACTCCTGCAATGCATAGAGGCTAAAGGGAGGTTTTGTATTTTTCTAATGCAGAGTGTGGTAATTTATATTTGAATTAACCTTTCAGCATAACATTGACATTTATCTTTCTGACCTTGATCTGTTTTCTATCTGTCCTCAAAGGTTTTACTGCATTCCCCGGATGCTCCACCTGGGAGTGTGGTACAGGACAGCATGTTTATTTCATGTGGATAAATCAGCATCAGATGGGTGAACTGCTGAGATTCATTCATGCATTTTTCAATAGGTCTGCAAAGGCTATATAGTCAATGTGGAAAAGGAGTTAATGAAGATTAAACAATTATACATATTGATCAGCTCTTGGGATTGATCAAACTCATCTGAAAAACACATGAAAGGAAAGAGGTTTCACAAGCCATTTCAGAGAGACAAGAAGGTCAACTGATAACAAGGGCAAATAAGGGAAGACAAAGCTAAGGAGACTGATCCCATACATCTCAGAAGACCTCTTGACAAAGCCTCATGCAATTCTGATAGTGAAGAATATAAAGAAGGGGAAGATGTGTAGTGTTTCTCTGTATTTTTGTTCTGGCTGTAATCGTAAAAACAGTAGGAGAATTGTTGAGACCCTTGGCTTTCATGGGCTTCAATTACTCTGTATCCTTGGAGAGTTTATTGTAAATCATAGTAATTACATGCCTGGACTTCTGGAAAATGAGTGTCCTCGGGGTATATGTCTGGAAGAGAGGCATTAGTCCTAGGACCTTGGCAGTCTGATTAGACATTCCTACTCCTCAAGACTGATGTTAAACAGAGGTCCTTGAAGACATCATATTTAAAAGTCCAAAGACAGAGTCAGTAATTGGACTTTAATGAGACTCAAAAAGCTTGAAAATTCACTTGTCCTGTGAGAGAAGGGGCCAAACAACAGCCTCTGGCATGGTCAATAAAGGCTGATCAATGAGAGATGGACAAAAAAAAATGCATCAAGATATCTTAAAAAAAAAAAATAAATCAAAAAGCAACCCCCCCCAACAAGAAAAACCCACACAACAAAAGAAACATAATTTTATAATGAAAAGCAGAAGCAAAGCCCAAGAGTTAAAAATAAAGCCTTTAAGCTTTGGGCAGACACTAAAGACCCTTGTTTCATTTTGGATTTTCTTTATTTTCTTTACAGTAAAACCAGCCTGTTGTTACTCCATTTCAGCCACAGCTATTTTAGAAATAATTGCATCACATAAATTTCTTCCTGGTATCTGTTTTTGCTGCCCTCTTGTCTTCAGAACCATGGCAAACACTTTGATCAATTAAAATCTAATATAATGAAACTAAAAAAAATATTTTTGTGGTCATCTGTTAGTAAGAACTCATATTTTCATTATCCAGTAGTATTTTTATGACACTACACTTTTTCCTTCCATCTAGCTGTCATTTATGACAGCAAATTTTGGTGATAAATGAAGTGACGGAGAACAGTGAAGCTAAAAGATCATCAATAAGTGTGAAGGATAAAAACAGAGTGTTTACAATAAGGCACTGGTTTCACGACCTTTGTACCTGGTTACATTTCTCCTTTGTGCCAGTCTGACTGTCTCTCAGTTGATGGTAATGTGCAGGGACTGCAAGGCCTGGGTAGGAGCAATCAGGTCTAGCCATGGCCTCAGGGCCTGGAAGGTAAACCACAGCAGAATACAGATTAAGCTAAAATTAAAATTGACCACAGAAAGAAAAAATTGTCCAAAAAAAGCAAGACTCTTAATGTACTGATTATGTTCTCATAATTTTTGTCATTTTGTTTATACAACTTCAAAATTTGCCTTCTGAATAACTGCTGCTGCTACAGAATATATTTTTACTTTCAGCAAACACATAGTATAAACAGATTTCTGAGCACTTAGAGCCTGCAAGGATCATGCACTTCTGTGTCCTGAATAAAATAAATAAAGCATGCAAAGTTATCATAAAGACATGCTAAATTTCACAAGCTCAAGAGTCTGTGAAGTACCTAATTGTCTGATTTTTCATGCTTAAACAAAGTAAACAAAAATAACTTTGTCAAGCAGATTTTCCTGCATGTCTTACTAGAAGACTTTTTCCTGTGTTTCTATTTTTCCTGAGTTAATAAGATCATCAAATTCAGTGACAGAACCATTTTTTGTGTATGTCT
Organism: Parus major; assembly: GCF_001522545.3. Classification (NCBI taxonomy): domain Eukaryota; kingdom Metazoa; phylum Chordata; class Aves; order Passeriformes; family Paridae; genus Parus; species Parus major. The sequence continues at coordinate 41,507,556 of NC_031773.1, read as the reverse complement.
GCTTGTGACTCTTTGCTAAAAGCAGAAAACTCAGCAAGGCACATTAATAACAAATAAAAAAAACCCCAAAATATGAACAAGTTTCCCTTACTTCTGGAAAGGTTTGGGATTGCTTTTATGTTAACTTTGTTACTTTTGCTAGCCCAGGTGATAATTCTTTCAAAAACTTTTAATGTGAAATAAAGAATCAGCAGGCCAATTTCATTTAGCATGAGGAATTTTCAAGGCAAATAACAGAGTTATTTGTACAAGCTAAGCAAATATTAGAATGCATAAGAAGAAACAAACCCAAGGGATGCAAAGTTAATGTCACGAACCATTACAAATCTGGAGGGACTAATGAGGGGGAATCTTAAAAGGCTGTTTAAAGCTAAAAATCCTTTGAATGTACTTTTATTGGACCTCATGTTTCAGAAACACTCAGGGAAGTGTTGTCAAACTACTGCAAAGAAGAACAAAAAGTTTAAAATGCCATTAGAATGATTAAAAAGAAAGTGCTGGTTCAAACTCTAAGTTATTAATAGAGCACCTGTGACCCAGACTTCACCAAAATCTTCATTTTTACTAAGGCACTAAAAGCTGCACTTCAGAGGTGTGTCCATCTTGAAAGAGCAGGTGACCACAGCAGATATATAAATAAGAAATGCACTGTGAATATTTAGTTTTTATGCCATTGTTGTTATGGGCCTTCTGGAATAACTGTGTATTACATTCCCCTTGACATTTACAGTCTGGATTTTGGATAAGCTGTGGAAGGGCTCTTAACCACAGAATCTTGACCATATCTATTTTAAGACTTTGGAGGTGGTCATCAGCATCCCCTTCAAAAGGATGATTTGAGAGGCCAAAGACTGCTCTTTAGAGAGCACAGGGGGTGACTATTCAGGATGTATATTGTGCTGGAGGCGTGTATTAAGGATTTTGCAAATGCTGTGTAGGTGTCTGTATTTGCATCCATACATGACAAAAACAGAACAGTGCACAGCAAGCACACTCAGGGCAGGCTCCTCATGGGGAGTAGAGCTCATGGACACAATAGACATCTTTTTGCTTGCTCTCAGTAATGAAGAGTTTTTTATTTGAACTGAAAAATTAGATTTGATCCATTGCTCTAGCAGCTCAAGGTGAGAGAATTCAGGATTTAGGCTGCAGTCAAAGGTATTGGGCTGAGACCTAAAAAAACCAGTGTTTTTTTAGAGAAGAATTCTTGCTTTGTCTCATTCTCACAGAGTCTGGGTTGAGTTGCATTACAACAGAGTAGGATGAGCATGTACTTCTCTCTTTTCCTGGATTTAACTTCATTTGTAGGACAACTCAGATTCTGGTCTTATAGGCATCCTTTCCCTCTGTGTTTTAGTGAGTGGATTTACACACTTTCTTTATCTTGACCCAACATCAATAAAGAGAAATAGATCTTAAACTGATTTTTGGGGTGGACTTAGTTTTAATGTGGCCAGCTCTGAGCAAAGGTGGAGGTTATGGCTATACAAACTATGCATGGCAAAGAGTAGATATTTGGGGTCCTGGAAAACCAAGCTCTTACCACAGCTGAAGGATCAGTTGGCATACATGCCCCGGCAGCAGCTCTGGGAGAAGTGAGAGAAGCCCCTCCCCAGAGCAAAGTCATCACCTTCACTCCTCCACCCCCAAATCTGCTCAGACTCTGATTGCAAAGATGCTTCCTTCCTCCATTCTCTTCTGCTTCCTTTTGAGAAGCCTGAGACTACCTCTGAATTTATTTTATTTTTTTTTTCTGTATAAATGATTGACCTAGGACATTAACTTTACTCTGAGTAGAACTGAAATAAGCTGTTCCAGAGTTTCTACACGGATCCCCACCTTGAGGGATATTCTATTGGTTCTTCTTCCCCAGGGTAAGAGAATCAAATGCTAATTTAGGTTGAAAAGGTCCTGCAGAAGTCATCGAATTGGATCTCCAGCTCAAAACAGCACTGATGTTCAAGTTAGGTCTAGTTGCTGCAGGCCTTCTCCAGCAGAATGCTGACATCTCCAAGATGGTGTCTAAACCAGGTGTAAAGAAGGCGTTATTCTTCTGCCTTGGGTTTAGAGCCTCAGAATGTATGCTAACTTGCAAATTGCTGCTAAGAAAACAGAAAAAATCCATTTCAATCTATTGCTTTCTACCCCTGTTTCTGGTTGAGACAGCCCTGAAGAGTAAAGTATGAAAATATGGTGTGAGGAAGCAAAGCTTAGGATCCCTGTCAGGAATTTTGCTTTAGTTTGGCCTCTGTTGTGACAGGCAAGATTTCAGCTATAGTTGACATTTCCCAGTGCTTTACTTTCAGAGGCTTCCCTCTCAGAGTATGAGATTTGTGGAGCACCTTTTTCCAGAATCAACCTCTCCTGATTCTCTTGGTGTAAAGTGTCCTGGACACTTAATTCAGAGATCAGGATTCTGCTCCGAGACACTGCCATGCCAATATGTAGAGATGCTGATATCTTATTATATCTTATCATTATCTTATCATCATATTATAGCTAACCCTTGACTATGAAAGATTATAATCTTCAATTCATAGCTATCTATTTGAAATTATACTTAAGTTTCATCAGGACCTCAAACAGTTTTACATTGTTACCATTGTTTTATTTTTTCAGAGATGTCAAAAATAAGTTTTAATGCTATGATGATATATTTTACTCCCTATTACTGGATAGTTTGCATGTCTATCAAAGCTCAAGCAAAGTAGTAGGTATTAGAATGATTATTTTATGCTAATCTATTCCTTTAAAGTAATTAGCTGAGTTGAGAAGCAAAACAACTCTTTCCTACAAGAGTCAGTAAATGGACTCTCTGTAAGTGCAAAAGCTGATTACTTTGATAAAAAGAGGGACATTATTTTTTGAACCTGGAAAACTGCCTAACTTGAAAGCCTCATAATCTGATTTTCATAAATCCTATTTAACACATGATTATTTTCTTTTTTAACAGGCAGTACCTAAAGCGATATCACTCTTCTGATGTTACCCCTTCTTTTTCATAACAGAATCCTACGTCAGTACTTATGCATAATTTGTGTCATAGTCACCAAAATGCTATACTAAATCTAATCTCTTTACATTAATTTTCTATTGAGAACTATCAGAATAAAATGGCATACAGTTTACATTTCTATAATTACACCAACTCATATCTGTGTCAGATTTTAAGGTCCTTGATGCATGGAAAAAATAATCCCTCTCTTCCATCAACTCATTCCTCAATAAGATTTCAGCAAGTTTAGCCTTTGACCTGAAGGGATGCATGCCAAAAAAAAGAAGAAAGAAACTGATTAACAGTTCATTTTGGCAAGGTCTGGGGAACTGTGTTGTAATCAAGACACAAAGGACAGACAAGGCAGAAAAAAACACACATTAAAAATAGAGATTGATGTGAAATTCAAAGGAGCAACTTTTTCCAGCTGAAGAAATTTTATTTGATCAGAAATCCATCTTGAAAAATGGATTACTCCAATGTATCCAATACATTTTTATACTCTGATATATCCAGTAGATAACTCCCAGAACCACTTTATCCAGCTGCATTTTTAATGTAATAAGCAAATGCATTTCCCCACTTAAATCTGGTACTATTTATAGTCTAATGAAAATTAATTCTAGCAAGTCCCCCATTATATTCACTATCAAAGTCCTTTGCTAGAAGGGTTCTCTGCAGGACTCACAGTGTCTACTAGACAGCATCTTGTCTGGTTTGCCATTGTCAGAGACTTTGTGTAATCCCATACATAAATATGGCAAACATCACCTTGAAAAGAGTAGATAATCTGGGATACTTCACTGAAGGTTATTGGAAAGCTTGTCTCATCTTTAGTTTCTTTCCAAATCTGTTTATTGGTATTTGCTGTGCCAATATTGTTCTTGAGGCACATTAATTTTCTCTCCTGTGTGTTTAACTCGCTGCAGTATTTTTGTCCAAGTGAGCAAGTATTGCCTTTCCAGGCAGGTAGTTATGGATCTCTCCCTTTTGCCTGGCTGATGGGGCAGCCACTCACATGGAATTTTGTTAATAAATCATCTAATTCTAATATCTAATACCTAATATCTAATTACTAATATAATCTGTCTGGGACTTATTGACAGCAGGCTAGCTTGGGCATTCTGTTGGACACCATCCACTACAGACAGACAGACAGACAAACAGACAGACAGACAGACAGACAGACAGAGACACAGAGAGATAGACTCACTCCACTGCCAAGCTTGGAAAGTGAACAGAAGACCTCTGGTTTTTACCTCTCTTCACATGACCAAAGTACCTCTTCTACACCTTCCTGCACATCCCCCTACCAATTTTTATCCTTATTTCAGAATAAATTTTCAAATTGATCCATACTTTATTTTTATACCCATCTGTGAACAAAAAGAATTTAAAGTTGATAATGTTTGTTACTGTTCCCAGCTTCCATGTGATTTTAAAATCATTTAATGACCCTGTAGAAGTTTTTCCTGCACAAACTAAAAATTCAGTGAGAATATTACATGTATCAGAGAGGACATCTCATGAACTGAAAATCAGATTTATCTGGGAATATATTCATTAAACAGTGGAATTCTAGAGAGATTCCTGATAAAATAAAATAAAATAAAATAAAATAAAATAA
>NC_031773.1:41486177-41502879 GCF_001522545.3 Parus major | reverse complement strand
AAATAAAATAAAATAAAATAAAATAAAATAAAATACTAGCATAGAGATCCTTCTCTAGGTGTTATAATTTCTGAGATATGCTGACTAATAGTGTGGCTGGCACAGAGGACTTAAATTTTCCTCCAGTCACAAAGCCTTTCCTTCCACTCCACAGCCAGCAGTTTCTATTCTATGAGTACTTACTGCGAATCTGTCATTGCCTTTTATGGTGGCCTAAATATTGACTAAAAAAAAAACGCTACCATTATTAAATTATAGTGCTGTTTTTAATGCCACATTTAAAACTTCAAGTTTATTTGATTGCTTGTTTGGTTTTTTAAATTACTTTTAATTTTCTTCTCTGCTCATGCTAGGGACAAAGGTAGACTTTTAGTTAACACTGGCACAAAGTGGGCTGGGAAATGACTGATTTAATCATAACAAATATTTCACAATTTGTCTTCCTTATATTGAATGGAAGAGTAAAATATTAAACTCTCATGCTGTGAAAGTAAGAAAATGTCCAAAGGGTGAAGAGTCTGAGAGAACATGCACTTAGTGATTTGAAAAAGTGGAATTCCTGTGGCTGTATTCAGTAAAATCGTGTCCTTTAATCAGCAGAGCAAAAGGATGGTTGCCCCCTTTCACAGTCTACTTCTCATAGCAGCTCTTTACTTAAGGAGCCTCAGCATTCCTTGTTCACATCACCTGTTAAAAGGAACTCAATTCCCCACAAATTAAAATAATGTATAAATGCAATTTCATGAGTAAATTGGGAAAAATAAGTGGAAAAGGAAAACTAATCAAAGTAATATTTAAAATGACAAACAAAACCTACATCTCCAACTCTGAAACTTTAATCGTTCAGAAAGAGAGGTGGGTAATCTTTCTTGATGTTGAAGAGGTATGTAGGTTTGATGGCAGCCAGGCCTGTAGCCAGGTTCTTCAGTGAGTTGATTTCAGAACAAAAAGCAAGCACTTCTCTTCCTCCCACTTCTTTTTTGCTACCTACAGGTATTTAGTGCCACCTCCAATTGCTCTCTGTTGAGTGACATTAATCTAGGCACTCCAGTTCTTTAATATTAATATATTTTTAATTGAATCTGCCTATATTCCATTTATTTATCAATTCTTTATATTTTCTTCTGGGCTTCTTTTAACTCTTAATTTTTTCAGTTACGAGGATTTCTGTGGGAGGCTTAAAGTAATTACACTTCTATTCACCAGCTATATTCCTAATTAGCAATTCCTTTTCTAAGGTCTGTGGATGACATGCTGTTAAGTACAACAACTTTCACATTGAATAAGAAAAAGAAGGCACTAAAGTTTAACTTTTCTTAAGTGGGATTTTTTTTTTATATTATGTTATCACAGCAGAATTTATTTTCATTTTCCATCCAGCTCTTGTAAGTGTAACATCTGAACTTCCATATCACAAGGTAATAATTTTATTTCTGTGATTTGAGCTACTATGTGCATATGTTTGTACCATGGAAAACTTTCTATCTATCTATCTATCTATCTATCTATCTATCTATCTATCTATCTATCTATCTATCTATCTATCTATCTTACCTATCTATCTATCTTACCTATCTATCCACTACCAAATTTTATAATCAAGACTTGAAAAAACATGGAATGCAATTTTATATACAGTGTTCTGGAGTGGGTTTTTAGTTCTCAGGTTATTGTTTTACTTTGATGCTTAAATTTGGATTATAAAAGAAAAAGCAAGTTATTTAGAATAAAAGATTAAAGAGGAAGGATTGTGAAACTCACCTGAAACATTTACCTTTCCTCCAATCTCAACTTGTCTTGTTTCAGCTTCCGGCTACTGAAGTCTTTATTTCCTACATTTTCTTTTTCCTCTGTACACACCTTTAAACTTTGAGATCAGTCTTTAAGCAATTCCAAATATCTCTGCCTTCAGGAAATGCATTTCAATGCAATTGTCATTCTTGTCATTAAGATCTGAACACCTAATGGTTTTTCCACCACTTTTCTTGAATTTGGAATGCAGTGTAGAACTGAACACAGGTTTGTGGACTACTCCAAATGAAAAATAGCTTCTTCATGTTTCCATAGTAAGTACCTATAAATTCAAGATTCAACTGAGTCCTTTTGCTCCTGCCTTGCATTAGGAACTTATATTCAGGTGACTATGAACTGTCCCTCCTGGACAGAGTCTGGGAAGGTACTTGTGTAGCCTATACTTGAAAAAATTATGTTGGCATAGGGAATATCAGTATTGATGAGGGAATATCAGTGTGTGTGAATGAAATATATAAAACTAATGGGGCATTTGTCCCAAACAGGTTACGCCGTAGACCAAGATAATCATGAAACAGAATAAAAACCAACTAGGGAACCACCAAGAGGCTTTGGAAACAAAAAAGTCAGCTTGAAAAGGAGCAATAAAGGAAGCCTGGATTTTTTTTTAGCAGTGAAGACAGACCTTGAAGTGGACACAGCAGTGGTCAAATCTTGGTGCTTCAAGATTTGCAATGCAAAAGTGGCCCCACCACCATTTCAACTTTTGTAGGCCAGGCAGGGCTTCCTCCCTGCCAGCCCCCATGGGCATCATTCCAGGCCGCTGACCAACAGTGCAGGTGAGAAAATGAGGGGTCCACACCCAGGGGCTGCCCATCTGAACTACTGGGGTGCTTTCAGGCATTGCTGCATAGTACGGAGCATCTCCTCACAGAAAGAGTATCCACATGTCCAAGAACAAGTGTTGGTTTTAATTTTTAAAAAGGTCTGGTTGCTGCCCCTTTTATTATTAATTTTCCCTGCAGTATGTCAGCAGTCAAACATTTGATGATAAAAGTTTGTTTACATTCCAGGGAAACAAAACCAAACAAAATCTAGGAATCATAGGAAATATGACTATTTATTTTTTTTCTTCTGAAAGATTCTGAAATAGACCCACTTGTCAAAGAAACTGTGATTTAGCTCATCTAAAGTTACTAAGTGTCACTGTAAATGCATGCCTAATCACACTACATGAACTTCTCTCCACTAATTCAGCTGTTTCCTCTGACTTTAATGATTTCTTTTGTTCTTCCTTGGGTGCCTGGACAGCCTTCTCCCAGGGACTTCTCATCCCCTTCTCACAAAACAGCTGTAAATGCAGATGTTCTGCAAGGCCTGCCATCTGAACCGATCTTGGGGAAGATTCTTAACTCCTGTAAATTGCCCAAGTACCACTTAAGTGTGTAAACCTTGGTTGATTCACACCATCTGGCCCTTTGAGCCACTCTGTGTTTATTTGCATAATTGAACATATTGTTTCAGGCTCATGCTGCTTAACTGTAAGATTTCCTGGCCAGAGGCTGTCATAACAGCATACTGTACAGTCCCAAGTAAATTTAAAGAGCTATATAAATAGTGATAAAATAGATCCATTTTCTTTTACCACTTCCCAAGCCTACCCCCAAAGAGCAGAGCTTACTTTGCATGAGTTAGGTAAGACTCCTGGAGTCTGGATTGGACAGGTTCCTGTCAAAACTAATAGCACAGGCTTTCTCAGAGTTGCCACCTAACTCAGATTCTATAGATGAGAGTTAATACTGCAGGTACAACGCTGAGGTTGTTGACTTATTTTGTCATACTACATACTTTGCTGTTATTTTTTTCTATTTGTCTTGATTAGATCATTTTTTTACTGGATTATGTCACCCTTCGCCTTCTGTTTTTACTTTTTCTAAAGGGTTTCAGCAGGATTCCACTACCCAGTACAAAATTAAAGAATGTAGCCCATTGCTGTTAGATGATAGAGTGAAGAGCCCCTGCCGAAGATCTAGATAAGTATAGCATCCTATTCCTTATGCAATTTTATACCAGATGAACAAAAGCAAAAGTACTAAGAGTTGAATTCTAGGTCCTTGGTTTTTAGTTTCTTAGCCTTCTTAAACAGGGATGAAGCAGCACTATTAGTCTATGCAAAGAGAAAAACTATAAAACGTGGGAACTCTTTTCTTTTTGCTGAATAAAATGTCTATGCTGTTTATCTTTTATTTGTTCTAGGAGAAATGAAAGTACTAAATGAATGTGCCACTGTCTAATTCTCTCTACATGGTCACCAAAAATACCCCACTTTCAATATATGCCTTCAATATAGCAGTCTGGGTATGAGATTCTGATTGGATGAGCAAATTTGGATGGGGAAAACCTCATGCTCCTTATACTCCCTTCATATTGCATGCCCATGTGTATTCCTAGGAGGTTGTCCACATGCAGCATTAAAATACACAGATTCCTTAGTCCCTTTATCATTGGACCAAAGAAGAAGTATTTTGCTTGTCTTCTAAGTGTGTGCATAGACCTAAGATATTACTGTGCACACTCCACTCACAGCAGTGCTTTGCTGCTTCAGTGTCTTCATAGACTTCTCATTTGCTCCTTCCTAACATAAATATTTCCTTCTTCTATATATAACTTGTGTTAACACTCTGGGGTCCTTTTTTATTTAATTTAATTTTAATTGTTAATGTTTGCTGGTTTTTTTTTATTTATTTTTTTAAAATTTTGCTTCTATTGATTTTTTTTTTTATTTTGCATGGCTTGGTATGAGGCATCCTTAATCCTGGATTTCTGCATTCTTTTCTCTGTGATGTCTGGGACAACAGATTGTCATAATAAAAGTCATTTCATATTGCAGAGTGTGACTCAGACTGATAATATGGAGTCAGAACAATCAGAAAATACTTCCCCCATTTATATTTCTAGAATTCTTAAAGTACCTTTCATATCTAAGGCATTGTAGAAATATAGAACATCTAGACATGAATGTGGTATGATATTAAGAGAAATAAGATCTATATAAATTAAGAATGCTACTGCTTGTCACCTAAATTTTGCAGAAATCCGTTGCATTGTGTTAATATTTTCTAAGATACTGTAGTAATATTTATAGTACTTCAGTATTCTATATCTATTATGTTATGGTATTTAAAACCAAAGTTGTGATTTTCCAGTCATAAGTATTCATATGCACATATCTATTTCAAGTATTTATTTTCTGGGATGGCAAGATAAGAAAAATCAAAACAATAAAAATTTATTTTAAAGTGCCTTTAAAATAAAACAGAAATAAGTTTCAAAATGAAGTTGTCCTGATTATTTTTTTTTAATTGTGACAAAAAGTTCTTAATTTTTTACAAGCCCTACAAATCACCAGAGATTAAAATGGTGATTTGGGACAGAGAGTATGTTTGGGTTTTCTGTTTAATTCATTTTGGTGAGGTTTGCTTTGGTTTGATTGGGATTTTTTGTTTTTTTGGGGGTGTTACATTTTTGGGGGGCTTTTGTAAGGGTAGCAGATCCTTTTAATCGAACACATCAAATTATAGGAGATTTTAATTAAATATTTGGCTTGATTTGGTCTCATTTCTTTGTAACAGTTGTTTTAACCAGCATTTGATAACTGCCTATATAACTCCTTCTGGATACAGTCTGAAGGCCAAGTTGATGCTGTTTTGCTGTGGAAAGGAGATATTAAAATTCAGTTCCTGTAGAGCTTGGAAACACCAGTGCAGAGTCACACAATTTGGTGCTCAAAATCCAGGAGCTGCCTTGCTTGTACCTCATGGAGAGGAGACAGGGAATTCCCAAAGTCTCTTGCCATTCCAAGGTCAGGCTGCTCTAAAGCACACTAGATATAGTGCTGAACTGGCACAACAAACAAAAAGGATACGTCCTCTTCAGCATTTTTGCTAGAATATGGAGCACACTAAAGCAAATATCCTGGCAGTTCCCATTTGCTGGGCTTTGGTTCTTATTGCATGGATGACTCAGAGCAGAAAAATTGAATTTCATTTGGGTAAGACAAGCCAGAAGGTGCATTCCCAAATTACATCTAAAGCACACCAGCTGCTGAGAACACTCAGTGCATGGGACCAGGCTGGATACAGTTCAAAGCAAAATATCCTGAAACAAATACAGCACGGACATAAGGTCCCCAACAAGATGTGGTGATTTTTGCAGATATGTTCCTAATTCTTCTAAATGAAGACAGAAACAATGAGAGATCATCTGGACCTCCCCTGTTGTTTCGTAGAAATACTTTTATCTTTTTATTTTTATTTTTTTTTGACACTAGGAAAGCTCTGGCTGCAAGGCAAGATGTCCAGATTGCATTCATAAATCTGTAAAACTTTTCTGGGTGAGTAGTTATCTTGTTTGACAGCAGCAAAGCTTTTCATCTATAAAACGAATTATAATACTTGTCTAACTTATAAGGATTCTGGGAATATGAATAAATAAATGTTGAAACTACTTTAATGAGAGTTATAGTAAGCCCACACAAAATTAAAATTAAAATTTTATGTTTCTCTTTCCTCATGTATTTAGAATGCTTGAAGAGGCAAATTTCTATTTGCAAAACTGTTAGAAGAAATCAGATACTTCAGATGACATGAATCACAAAGAGAAGAACCACTTCTGTCAGATTATTACATAGAAGGAATACCTAGAAGTCCGAAGAATAAGAGATGCAACGGAATTTATGAATATAGAACTAACTTTTAAAAAATAAACCAGTGAATACTTTTTGGTATTTCACGTAACAGTTGCCTCTGCCTTCAAGAACAAATTTGGGGTTCTAAAGAGCATGGAAGTGTCTGCCTCTGTCTTACCCAGGTACTGACATGGTGCAGGATTTCAGGCATAGCTTTTATTGTATCTTAACTATCGTGAGTGGTACTATTCCAGCATGAGGGACCAAATATTTTCCTGACCTGCCACATGTGAGAGGCCTCGTGGACAAGGGCAAACACTCCAGTTCTGCTGGTGAGGCAGGAAGCAGGAGTGTTGAAGAAACAGGTTGCAGGGTTTGCACAATGCCATGTCCAAGGTTACGTGTTCTGCAAGCACCCAGAGCTTGGCTGAAGGCAGATATGTCTACAAACAAATACTGTGGGTGGGGTCTTGGTCCTGCTGTGGGCCACATTCTCAAAAACAAGGCACAGTGCAGTCTGAAAAATACATGCCAAAATTTTCATGAGACCTAGTCTGTGGACAATGAAATAAATGTATCATCATGAAAAAAAAGGTGAAGAATTGGCTGAATACCAGAGTTTAAAAGTCAGTGATTACCTGTTGAAACACAATTGTATTTGGTATTTTTTGGGGTGCTGAATATCTACTCTTTTGCAAAGAATATGAATCAGTTGTGTGATGACATTACAAGTTTCTGAAGGTTTCAACATTAAAACCTTATGAAATTTCTTCTGGGTGTTTTTGTTCTCCCAGTTTCTGAACTGGTTGAACTGGTGTTTTTACTGTGATACCTTTGAGCAACACACTTATTTATAAGTTTACTGTCAACCTCTTTTTTCTCCTTTGGTGAGGCTAGAGTCTTTTGTAAGCAGTTAGTATTGTAACAGGCTGGAGACTATGTTATGACATAACATTTATGTAAATCACATACACATGGAAAGACTCAACAGCAGCTCCAGATCTGGGGAAACCTGGATATACAGTACAGAGTCTTTTGGAAACTAACTACAATTTTGAAGTCCTGTCATTTAGAGTCAAAAGCCTTCTCTATTTTGGGGGTAAGAGGTTTTGCAACCTCTCATTTTGTAACTCTGAAGATGGTGCATTATCACTATTTGAGGTGGAAAAAAGGCTACACTGCTATCCCTGCCCTGCACATACACACTTTTCAAAAAGTGGCAAAAGGACAGCTATCACTGATATCTAAGATTGCCTGGACTTGCAACTAGGCTGGACATGCAACATCCTAAACATTGTTTCCTGAAAAAGTGTCCTGCTTTGTTTTCACTAAAGGTCATACAAATCTAATCAACATTTTTTTATCCCAATGGATCTTGAAAATTCCACTTAGAGGTTATCCAATTCAGCATATAATGAATTACAATAAAACTGAATCATAGGTTTTAACTGATATAAATAATAAACATCAGTCTGTACCAATAGATAATTCTTATTTTTTGTCACAAAACTGTCTCCTGATTGCAAGTTCTGCTTTACAATAGGTATAGTGTCCTGACTTGCTGGTATCTGGCCCATTGTGGAAACCTAGTGCTTTTGCTGAATTTTACATGTAATTACAGCATCATCATAAGCTGAACACATAGACTACTGGAAGACTGTAGTACTTTATTCTGATAACTGTACTATTTTTTAAGTGACAGTATTCACAGAACTACAACTAAAGCATACCTTTGATTTAAAAAGTGGAAAATTTACTTTCCTCATAACATGAATTAATAAAGTTATGCTGCTTTCTGTTGTGACTTGTTAGACAACTTTATTGCCTTGGAAAAAGAGATACATTCTTGCAATAAAATCCATCCAACTTTGAGTGCTAAAAATCAGTAGGTATGGAAAATACAGGACACCATTCTGGCCTGCGTATAGATTTTGGCTTCCTTGTTTTCTTTGAACAGCAAAGAGGTAAAAGAAATTAAATTACATCAAAAGTATTTCAGTGCCAACACTTTTTGAAGATGTTGGACTAATAGCAAAGGAACTTTGTGTTCATTTAAACCTTAAAGCACTTCTAGACTCATGAAACAAGGTATAAAGTCTGTAAAAATGGAGGAAGAACTGCAGTCGCTTTTCAGTCAGCCTTACAAAAAATAACTCATAAATTACCTGAATGAGGATGGATTGAAATATCCCCCTCATTATCTTCCATGGTAAAAATGTGTTGATTGTAGCTTCAGGAAAATAAAGATAACCTAAATGTTTAGTAAGACACAAGGGATTTGTTTTTTTTTTATTATTGAATAAGATAAAAGTAATGTGAAAAAGAAAATCATTTGGGTCTTGCACAATTTTTGTATAATAATGTTATTGAAAAGGAATGAAGAGTTTCTATTTTCTCAGAGAAGCCTAGTAATTTATTAGACCCTTTTACTAGATGCATTTCCAAAATTAAAAAATTAGACACACCAGGCACACTTATTATAATTCTTTAATATTTAATCCTGTCATGTAATACTGTTAAACTACTTAAGGCTGAAATTTCATTAGATCTATGACAGGATTATCCAAGTATTGGTTGAAAGATTAATAAGGGTTCCTTTCCCACCATTTTCATCCCCAGAAAAAATGTTGGAAGTGTTAATGATTCACTAGGTGTCACTCTTATCTCTATTAAACTGCTGATAAAAGACAATTCCAGCATGGCAGGAGACAACATTCCCTTCTGGAAATGCTATCTCAGCTGGAATACAAAGCCATAGTCGTGGTAACCTGTAGTCATTAAGAAGCCCTCACCCTTTTTCAGATGAGCAGGACCACTGCTAATCAGAGCAAATTCCAAGATATCATAATTGTATTCTTGCTTGTTTAAATATTTTTTTAAAAGCTAAAATCAAATATGATTCACATTTCTTTCTAAAACCAGTTTTGGCATCTACACTCACCTGCACTATTCTTTACCTAAAAGGCACCATTTTTATTGGTTAAAACCTGATATCAAGAGAGACTGCACCTCACTCTATATATATATATATATATATATATTTATAATAAGTAACCCTTTGAAAATGAGAGATGATAGTTAATAAATACTGTATAGGAGAACACAAGCACAAGATCTATGCCCCAGAATGTGGCTATCCTTGGAATTGTGAAATTATGGTGTAGTATATTTTACCTCTCCAAATTCCCACACTGGGAGGCAGCCTTTATATAACTTGTAGGTCTGTTCCAAGGGAACTCATTCACCACTAAGGTGACCCAGCTCAGCCTTCCACCTTTCAAAACTAAATTATTTGGTCTCACTCTGTCCTGCCAGAGCTCTTCCTCTTTGCATGGATCCACAGAGAATATTTCCCTACCTAGTTTTCAGAGCCATTTTAAGGCAGGTGTCTTAAATGTGTGCTTCAGACTTTAATATCCCTTTAAATGTTAAGCAAGACTGAGAAAGACCTGTCCAGAAATGTATTTATCTGTTGGTTAAGAAATACTGGACTTGGGCTCTAGTATCCACACGTGGGGTTAACATTTCACAGCTGTCAATGTCATTAAGGACTGATCAACTCTGCTCCTATTCTGTTAATTCAGCTTCTTGTTCATTTTGTCAGTATTAGAAGGACTACAAAATGAAATATTTTTCACTGTAATTTTCAAGAAAATAAAAGTCCAAAGAAAACATTATTAATGGTCCATTTATCTCACTGTCTATATTTTTTTAAAGCAAGATAAAGACAGGTTAGGCTTTACACTGAGGTTATATATTCTATTGGTCATGAGGCTTCAGACAAACAATCCAGATTTATATTTGTCCCTTTTTGAATTGTGACATGCATTGGAAGATTCTTGGACTGAGAAAAGATTTCTATTAAGTTTTTACAGTTTTAACTTATTACTTTTTAAATTCATGTATCATGTTCCATTAATGTGATAGGAAACAGATTCGTGGAAAAAAGTGTTCTACATAATAATCAAAGTAAGACAGTATTGCTGAAAAACAGATTTTATTTGTAGAAATCTTCAAGTAAAGTGTCTACATTATTGATTCTTTTGAGCTAGAATCCACAGAATCATACAAAGATTTATGTTTCTGCTTCCCGTTTGCTGCAATGCTTAGAAAGACAAAAATACTCTCTTCAAATGCTTTAAATATTAAACAGCTTAAGTAGAGAAAGGGACAGATAGGTAAAGGTTGAGAGTGATGAAGGCTACATGTCAATTTAATTCTGGTTTCTCTTATTTATTCTTTTAGTACAAGCCTACATGTCAATAAATAAAAATGAAAAGTCCAAGTTATTTTGCTGCTCAAATAAATATGATCATTACCTTGGGGATATTCGGTTAATCCTTTCTCTTTTATATTGTTTAATGTCATTCCAGTGT
Source organism: Parus major (assembly GCF_001522545.3). Lineage (NCBI taxonomy): Eukaryota > Metazoa > Chordata > Aves > Passeriformes > Paridae > Parus > Parus major. The sequence goes on along the minus strand of NC_031773.1, from coordinate 41,492,064 downwards.
TCTTTATCACAAAAAAATACTTCCAGATGTCCAAAATTTTCTCTAGAAACGCTTATCTCTTCAATAAGGAAAAATATTGCAGGTGTTTTTATGAACCCACTTGTTAGAATGGATGTAGAAAAAAGCTTTTCTATTTTAGTTTTGTAATAACTGGTTAAAAAGATAGAAAGAGAGGTTAAATCCCAGTAGATGTGCAAGAAAAAGGAGGTCAGAAAGCTTTGTTGCTATGGTACTCTGAAAACTCAAAACCTTGGATTTAGGAATACACCAAGAGTTCAGTGATGTAAATGCTAAGGAATGAAGTTCTGCTGAGGGTTTTCATTCAAAAATGAGGTGATAATGGGGCAGCTGATGATCCTACATCAGTCTAAGGTGAATCACATCAATTTTATCCCTTCTAGAGATCCACTTTCATGTTAAAGTTGAGAATGTCATTATGAAAGTTTTGCTCAGCTGCAACTATTAATATAGCTGTTTATTTTAAAGGATCACCAGTAAGTTCTAAACTAAATATCTCTGTGAAATCTTCATTGCAGACTGGCTAGGTACTCACTTCTGAAACACGGAATGTGAAGAAATCCAAATTTGTTTAAATACATTTTTGACTTTTTGAAAATCTATTGCAAACCTAGTATAAAAGAACTTCTAAAATAGGTCAGTTTGTTTGATATTTTTCTGTAAGATTCTGGAATCAGGAAAAACGGCAACAGTGACATACCCAGTTGCTTCCTTCTTCATACCAAACATTTATAACTTTATAAGGGGTTCTGCATAATTACTTCAGCTCCTTGATTTGCTTATAGATAATGCTTTCAGTTTATTAGTATTTAAACTATTTATAAATAAACTTGTACATCTCTTACATTGCTTATTTACAGCTGAGGGTCTGTAGGTTACTTAGAGAATATCTACAGGATTTTCCTGCAACACTTGAAAAGCTGTGCAGTGTCTTAGCTCAACATTCATATGTGCTAAATACTTTTGTTCACTTAGGAAAAACTGTTGTGATTTGAACTTCATTATCTGTTTGTGACAGAAAGCTTGGTGACAGAAAAAAAACACCCCAGTGTAACAAAACCAGAGTGTTCATTTAAAATGTCATCTGAATACTGCCAGAAACATTTTCACTATTTGCCTATCTTGACTGAAGATTCAAGAATGTTTATCTTACAGAAAATGTGCAGGTTCCTGTGTGCATCTTGACTAATTGAACAGTTTTGTTGTGCAGTTTCTGTTCTGACAAAACACTTGTGCTGTGACTCACCAGTGTCTCAACCAACACAAGCACTGTGGTCTGATACACTGTGGTCTGATATTCTGGTGCTTTTTTCCTGTCACAGAGAAAACAGTACACTGTGTAACTTCTCATGGCAGCAAACCTTTAATTCTTGAACCTGTTTCTTTCCCTTTCTTTTTTTTGCAATGGAGTGCACTGTTTGAATTTAATAGAAGAAAAGCTGTTGTGTTTTTTGTTCCCAGAATCACTAGCCCTGCCAAGATTAGCTTGATGCCATTTTAAGTCATAGAGTGTTTTCATTCTTTCTGCCTTGCATAGAATGCACCTCTGTTTTCTCATTAACAGAGTGAGGACAAAAGTATGCCACTGAGATACATAGTTGCTGTAAATTTAATATATTGTTCATGTATATTTTCACACAAAAGTTGATTAAAATATAACTACTGTTGCACGTCCTTAATTTCCATTTTGCAAGTAAATAAGTGTTAATTTTAAGAGGAATTTCCTCTGGCATGTCCTGGAATTCACTAGTTTAAACAGATTGGTTAACAATAAACTACATTCCTGACACCTTTGCTCTTACTGCTGGTGTGGCCAACATTTATTTTTTTTTTTCTCAAATATAACCAGTTAAAAGTTTCTGGTCTATCTTATTTTATGCTTAAAAAACTTACTGTGAAAAGATCGTACAAAACCAACATGTAACTGCAGTTGTAAGTACTGCAATAAGTTCATAGTGATCTGAAAAGTATTATAATGTAGGTAAGGAGGTAGAGTTATTTTTTCAAGAGACAAGCTAATATTAGTAATATTTTTTTTCATTAGAATAATCTTTTGCAGATAAATTTCACTGGTATTTAAAGCCCTGTTATTGCATATATGAGTGATTTCAAATTTTATGTTTTGTTCTTGCTTTGTCATCTTCTCAGCCCTTTTCCTAAAAGATTGGACTGGATGTGACTTTGAAAACTTGGCCTAGGACTATAGAGGTGCAGACCAGATTTATGAGATTGGAGTTGAAGTAGAAGGTTGAATTTTCTGACTCTGACTAACAAAAACATTTATACCATCCATCTGACTGTGATGGATGGTATAACTCTTTAATTTGTTAGCTAACAGCCTATATTCTGAATATGGTGTACAACCATTTAAAGTACAGAGACTGACAGCAGAGCAGAAGTCAGTCCATTTGCCTTGTCTCAATGAGGGAGAAAACATGAAACAAGCCTGGCAGGAAGAGAAAAACAAAAAGAGCAGAGACTTAAATCTTGAGATGAAAGAAGGAAATATTGTAAAGGAACCAAAATGAACTGTGTACAATTTGATTTGGATGAAAACTGCTGGGAAGTCAATGGCTTGGAAAGCAAGGCCAGAGGAAAGCAGGAGTGGTGAAAATTGTATTAGTTTCAGTTCTTTAGAGCACTCACTTCAAAAACAAAATTTGAAGTTTCAGTTCAAAACTTTGGCTGACTTGAAGTCCCATCATGAAAACTCCTTACAGTACCTATATTACACTTGAATGATTCAGCACAAGGTTTATTCTGGTTATTGGCCCAGAAAGCATAGAGAAATGTGAGAATAATGGATTCAAGGCTCCATTACATTTGAGTAATAATTTATAAAGTGTTATAAAATATTAAATTTGGCAGAAAATAGAGCATAATCAAAAGGTTTATTTACTCTATTATATATCATACCATATTTCAAGTAAGAAAGACTGAAATCTACTCATTCTTTTTTCATTTAAAATGCTGTAAGATTATGCATGTGCATTGAGATAGACTATGCCCTGAGGCGAGAATTTTTGTGCATGAGACAGGTCTTTACTAAGTTACTGCTTAGAGAATGGATATTTAAACAAGAGTGGTACAGGCAGACAGACATGCAGCAGGTTTAGCAGAGAATCATAACCTGGAGGGGCTTCAGCCTCTCTCAGGGGGAAGATAGCAGAGAGCAGCAGAACAGCAGAATCTTGTCACTGTAAGTGACAGTGCCAGTTGATTCCCCTGTAAGCACAAGTGCATATTAACTCTTGTTTGAAAGAGAAAATGACAGTGTGATATCCCACTTTTAAAGGGTTGCAAGGCCCTAAAATGGCTGTCAGTGCATAGACAAGCAGCTGTGGAATGAAATGGAACAGGAAAAAACAAAACAGAAGGAAGAAAATGTTATCCTTTTTTTTAAGGTTTAAAAATTAAAAATACAAAACAAAACAAACAGCAAACAAAAACCTCCACACCTTAAATTAGGGCTATTTTATCTTTTCTTCCTACCTAATTTATTAGGCATAAATAACAGTTGAGTCATTTGTCTTCAGATACTACATTTCAATACAATTATATTTGTTTATTCTTTATTTATTGCTCTAACATCCAAAACTCTAATTTTTATTTTTTTCCAAACAAATAAGTAAATTGTAATAATTTCAATGGTGAAGTATTCTAAATTCTCAAGGATGCTCTGCTTTTAAACAACTCATAGCTTGAGAACAGGTGACTGAATGCTGAAGAAAAGAGGTAGGATTCTTATTCAGTACTTTAATTTCATATTCTGAAGGAGTGTTATTGTTTACTGTACTATATTTTATCTGTTTATCTATGTTAACATGTACTGCCATTGCTTTAGAGTCTGTTACAATTTTTAGTAGTTTTTAGCAAAACTTTTTATTCCTGCCATCAGCAAAATCTCATTGTTTTTATTCAGTTTGAAAAAAAGCTGAAGTAGTAATTTTTTTGGAAGACTTTGAAAAATCATGATGGCATTTGCATGGTATTCTCAACAAGAAATAATTTGATTTCTATTTGTTGTGTTTGAGTTTGTTGAGAAGATACAAAAATATTTTTCTTAGTACAACTTAATACTAAATTTCATTTCTTATACTCTGATTTATTGCCTGAGAGCAACCTTATACATTTGGGAAACATTATAATGCTGAGCTGACCACAAATGATATATAAATATCTATATGCTTGTGCAATTTTATGGCATTGTCTACTTCAGTGTCTGTTTAAGTAAATGAAATGTTCTCCTTGCATTTTACAGTAAATCTTCAGGTAATTTTCAGTGATGAATGTTCCAAGAAACCTGTGCTTTTGCATTTTTTTAACTGAAGAAGGAAAAAACAACCCCCACAACAAAAAACTTGGGAAAAAACGTGATTTTGACTAGTATATGTAGTATCTTTTAGCAATGCAAAGTCATTTAAAGCTAAATATAAATATTTTTTGAAGACAGGTGTATTTATCAATATAATGACTGTCTATAATGATTTAAGGTCTTACTGCTTCTTGTTACTTTTTCTGAGAGCACACCTCAGAGAGGAGTCTCTTCTTGATGAAAAGATGTGAAATATAGCAAGTGAAATTTTTTTACATTTTTATTTTTGGAAGTCTGACATTACCTATTGCTGCACTTCTCTAGGATTGCTATGTCTGTGGTAAGAATCTCTGCAAAAAAATACTTTTCTCTTTCTTTCTTTTAGTTACAGTGCTTCCAAGCAGATAGAAACAGAAGTTCAGATATAATTTCATTCACACCCAATTTTTTGATCTATTTTTTTTTAAATTTCCTCCACATAGTCTCTCATTATAGGGACATACATGTGCTTAGAACCTTGTGTGGGTAATTTCACTGAAGTCAGTAGGACTACTTATACATTTAGATTTAATTAAAGTACGTATAAGATCATGTATTAGAGACGACTTTCACTGATGTCATTCACAGGTAGAAGTTTTGGTAATCAATGACAACTGAAGACTAAGGAAATAATGGTCCATCTGGGTATCTACAAAAACAGCTGAACTAAAGAGCTACTCTTATTCCTACCAAGAAAATCGTGATGGCTTCACTAAAACTTTTGCTGGGAGCACATGATGTGAGCAGAGGAGAAAAAGTTCTTAGTGATTCAAAGCCAGAGACAACACCTCAGTGCTTGCTTTTGCTGAGAAGCTTTTCTGGAAATTCAGAATTATGATTTAAATGTTTTGTCATAACCAAGCGAAACCTGTAAGTAAATAGATTTGGTTTCTTTTCCTGTAGCTCCAGATCAATTTTCATTTTCTAAAAATGCTTTTGCAGTTTCAGCATTATCTGTTAGCATACAAACTATGTCAGCATATTCATAGATGGCTAGAGGCAATCTGTATTATCTTAGTTTTTAGAATCTGTTGCCATCACATAGGATGCTTGGTTTAAGTAGTCACAGAGCCCTCCAGTATATAGTCAGGCACAAGTATTCAAACTATGCAGCCATGCACTCTCCTATACAGCATGAAATGACAAGGGCAAGTATTAAAACTTCTAGAAAGCAGAAAAAGTAATAATCTAATGTAATCTTAGAAGCACAGGAATTTCTAAGGATATTCCCATGAGGATATGTAATATGTTTTCCTTCTTTTTATTGCTGACATGTTTTATTTTTGTTTCATTTTTCCATTCACTTCTGGTTCTGATTTCCCTCACCATGTTTGGTATGCACATCTGTGCTTCTGGACTTGGACACCAGACAGTGATCAGCGGGTGACAGCCAGTCCCAAACACTTCTATGCTCTACGGCCGTGATCTGTTATTACTTACTTTTCCCATTTTGGGCCTCACTTGAGCTAATCTGAGTGTGAGGTCCTGAGACCTAGTTAATAGTGGGATTTATGG
>NC_031773.1:41417860-41486127 GCF_001522545.3 Parus major | reverse complement strand
AATGAGCCCATGAGAAGCAACCCAAAAAAATAATATTTTTGAATCTCTGCCAAACTAAATATCTCAAAGTTCCCATTAATAGAAGAAAGAAACAATTGGTGCTTTTCTTCCCTTTTCTCTGCCTCTTTTTTTCTTTTGGGCAAGGAGTTCATCGATGCCTGTAAGCATTTATTCCTATTTTCTCCCTTATACCACTGTGATATGCAATATTCTCCTGAGCCTTGATGCATTAGAAGTAGGATTGGCAGGGCATAGTTTCATCACATAATTTCATGCATCTTATTTTTCTGTTTGTTCTGTCTCTCTGAGCTGCCTGTATAACCGGTGAGGGGAAAAGAGCTCCCTGAGAGAATGCTTCAGTCCAGAAACCCAGCAGAATGTTCTGAATTTCTCTTTGGTGAAGTCTGTCTATCCATTAGCTATTTTTGGAGCACAAGAAAAGTAGATTACTTCTCATACTGCCTTATCTTGAATATATGATATGAATAATATAATCTATATATGGAATAGATACAAAAATATATATTATTATATATTTTAATTTTTCTGTAATAAAATAATTCCCCCAATGATGAGATTCCTCATTTGAAGACTTAGAACAAATGCCTCAGAGCTTCATTCTCACCTGGGATAAGTAAGCCAAGCTCCACAACAGTTGAAGACCTAATGTCCAGTACTGCTATAAAGACTGCTCCTTTCTAGCCTCAAACTAACCCGTCCATTCCACAGATAGAAGCAGAAGGTTTTTACCATGACTGCTTTTCCCAATAAATATTTTATGGTTCTGAAATGATTGAAAAGCTTTAGACCATTCTATGGTTACATTTGGTACATATCATGTAGTGTGACCAGCATCTGTCTTCCCTTTGGGCGGCTGCTAAGACATTTAGTACTTGGTGCCAATTGACAAGAGGTAAAAAGAGCTACATACAGTAGGAGATAACAAAAGGTCACAAATTATTTGCATTTTGAAAACCATTCTACCAAATGGCATGAAAAGATTTGACATGAAAATAACATAATTTTTGCAAGAAAACCTCCCCCTATCTGTTCAACTGACTTTCAGGTTTGGCAATAAATTTCTATATAAAGAACATGGACATATTTAAAAAATATTCTAGAAAATATTAAGGGCTATGATGTTTGAAACACATGATCTAGAGGCCAACATCTCCTAATGTTTACAGATCAAGTGTGGCCTTTATTTCATAAGATTAACCCCCACAAATGCATGACAAACTTCAGTATGGACAGGGAGCAATTCCATTAAGCTTCCTTTTTTTTTTTTTTGGCCTCTTAGGCTATTTTATTAATTGTGCCATAACTAAAAGGTGGCAAAGCCACTGGAAGCTGGGGTTCCACACATTACTGAATCTTTTCACCTTGCTGGGTTTGTATTTTTTACTCATCAGAGAAGTGTAGTGGGAGTCTGCAACAGCAACAAAATTACGAATTTCCTGGGGTCGCACAGAACTGCTTTGGTAGCTGAGGAGAGTAAATAAGAAGAGAGGAAAATTACGGATGATGAGGAAAGTGAAAAAGGGTTCTTGGAAAGTGGCCTGTGGTTCCATTCAGCATGGAATGTGCACATCTTTGTAATTGTCTTTAATTACCGTATTCTTACGAGTGTTCATTGTAGTCCAGAGAGCAGAACTGAATTTGAAAGGCATTTGGATATGGAAACAAATGCAACTGAAAGCCAGAGCACAGGCTGCTAAACCTACAGGACTGGGGCCTATTATATAAAAAGTTTAAGAGAAGGCATTTGTTCCTTTGCCCAGAAAAACAGTGATGTGCATGCTTAATCATGAATACATTTTACCACTTTTGTACCTTAGTGTCTCACTCAGAACAGGGAAGTAAAAGCTAAAGATCTAAAGATTATACATATGTTTAAATGTTTTTACAGGTCAGAGTCAAAGGTGATGAGTGTTCTAGACTAAATCTGGGATGCTTCAGCTCTGACGTTTGATTTAGCAATGTGCAGTGCCACTGAAGGCAGTCCCAAACACAGACTGCTTTACTCCTCTGGCTGCTTCCAGAATGTGGTACTCCTTCCATGGAAGAGATAACAGTGCAAGAAAGAAAGAAAAGAAGAAAAAAATTAAGAAGTGCATGGTTTTTGTAGTAGTTGACAATATCTGATTTTGAGCACTCTAATTAAAAGTTCTAAAAAGAAAAGGAGCCCAGATCCCAAATATAACAATTTCACAAACCCTTTATATGCAACACTCACATGACACCATGATAGATTGATTCTTTGTGAGAATGAGGACCAACAAAATTGGATGGGATGCTTCCAGATTGTATTTTGAGACCAGAGGAGAAAGTTTGAACCCTCTCTAAGGTCTTTTAGCACATACTTCAGGATGACTGGAAACTGTTTCAATCTCCAGAGAAAATTATGGACAGCCTTTCTCTGCCATTTGTACCAGTTCACTCTTCCCATTTACTCCTCATTTTGCCTAGTGATAATCCATCCCATTATCTTTCACAGAGGTAGAAATTTTGGAATGAGACGCAAGGAAAATAGGCAAACAGCACATAAAGGAATGTGCTTGTACAAAATAGCACCTCTGAGCCATCCATGTTCTTTAATATTGGGAACTCCCCACGGAAATATGGTGGCTGTCCTTCCTGTTGGCCTACTTACAGCTGACAGCTGCATGACAAGCACAAGCCACTTCTCAGAAGGCTTCCTCTGTGGCCAGTTGGAGCATTCTCTTCAAAAGTCATTGGGTTGAATGAGGTTTCCTGTGGCAAGGCCCAAGATGGACAGCAAAAATATTTTGATAAGTGACCTTGTGCTTCTTCAACATTGCACCTCACACTTATTAATCCCATCCATTTTATTCTTCTTTCTGAATACAATAAAAAGAAGACATTTCAAGCATTTCAGGGAAGGCAAAAAATTTTATCAAGATATTTTGGGTATCTGACAGGTTTTGTTGATGTCATCTAGACCACAACAGGCTAGGAACACCATGGAGTACATCTCTATCAGAAGAGAAGAGAATGGAGTTGATGTTTCTTAGTTGAAATTAAACTTATTCTTCTTGCTTCCTTTTAGTCACCTAAGATAGGAGAATATGTTTTTTTAAGATGAGTTACTCTACAAACATGTTCAGCCTGGATGGACAAATATTTTCCTTTCACCTGTCCCTAATAAAAAAGCTAACTTCAAAAGAAGTTCATTAAGTTGTAAAAGTACAAGTATTCTATCAATATAGGGCATGGGGGCATGTGGGCATGGGGTTTGTTTTCTTTAAATCTCTGTGATTCTCAGTTTAAAGAGACTTTATTAGGTACACACTACATCATTTCAGTTTCTTGTCTGTGAAAACATTCAGACACAGCACTTAAAATTAAAGTAGTAAATCTTTTTTCTCTGCCCAGTGAATAGTAGCTTCACTGGAATAGAGCGGTTTTTCTCATCACTCATAACTTTGGAGGAAAAGGGGAGGAGAAAATGGAAAAAGAGAAGGAATGGTGTTAGAAGGCATAGCTGTATGTGGGGTCTCATCAATGTCAACACCCTGAGAGTAAGAAAAGGGTACAGTGGTGCTACATCACAGACAGCATTCTTCAAAACCACTATGAAGAAGCCTTCTCACTTATGATAAAGTTGAATCAAAAACTGGTATTAGAAGCAGGTCTGTTCCTGCAATGAACTTTGCCAGCAAACATATGGCATCATCAGAAATAGGTGGTCCTGGCTACTCTGGAATTCCATCAGCAAAAGCCTTAGTTATGTGCTTTATTTTCATGCACCTCTTGGCAAAAAAAATTACCCAAACTGTAAATACGTGCTTCAGTGCTTTACTGGACAAGAGCCAGATTACTCAATATCTTCCAAAATTGAGCCCTGGGTGCCTCCAGCTTTGAGATTCTCCAGTGCTATGAATTATCCTGTTACTGAATCAGCCACAAGTAGTGTGATAAATTGGCATTTAAGAAAACAAAGAGAAACACCCAAAGAAGTTAAATCTGCTGGAGGCTGGTGGGAGTTTTTCCCCCGGCCAACAGCTGGCCATTTCAAAGAACTGACAGAAGTTTTGACCATTGAAAAGTGAGATCAACCTGTGAAACACCACCTTATGACCTAAACCTGGGAATTTCTTTGTCTCTTTGTTCCCTGGCTGTGAAAGGTAACAGAGCTCCAGCTGGCTCCCGTTCCCTGGCCAGGCCATGCGGCCCCGTGGGGCAGGGGCTGGGCTGGGCCCAGCGGCTCCCGGCCGGGAGATGGGGCCTGCGGGGCTTGCCCCGGGCTCTGGCCGGGCCAGGCCGGTCCCTGGCTCGGCTGCAGTTTTTGCTGTGACTGAATTCACCAGAGACTGCCGAGTAAGGAAAGAAAAAAAAGCTCTGGACCTGCAGCAGGCTGAGACAGTGACCACACTCTCCAGAGCAGCCATGAAGAATCTTCCATCGCAGACAGCTCCAGCTGCTGCTGCAGCAGAGATCACAGAACCATCTACAAAGCCTGGGCAAGATTTTAACCCTTTCATTACCCAGATGAGACTTGCAGATTAATCCTTTTTTCCAGAGAAAGAAAAAGAGAGTAATCAACACGTAAAGAGACTTTATAAACTATCAGAAACAGTAAAGAAAAGAATTAAGCTTCAGAAGAGGTAGAAAATAAGGAGATGCTTTAATAAGCTGAAATATTTTTCTGTTAAAGCTATAGAGATGGACAAAAAGTGTTCTGAAAAAAAACTCCTTTAATTCATGAGAGAGTATATTGGGAGGAATGGAGTAGTTCAAAGTGTGGATTTTGAGCAAAAAGTGAAATAGTTGTGATACAGTGAGGTGCTGGAACAGAGGGGGAGAAGTAATAGTTGAAGATTTGTGGCTCTGTAAAAGCAAAGAGAAAACTTCTGTTTCCAAGAAAGCCCACAGAGACAAATGAGGAGAACTTTTGCCTTTGAATAACTCATCCTTAAAAATGACATCCCTAGAATCATTTGACGCATAACACACCTCAGAGTGATGTGAAATGAGAAGAGACAACTGATAGCAGATTTTTGGGCAGCTGGCATCAGAGAAACAGAAAGCCATGAAGAAAATTAGTTTTCTTGTGAGAAACTCCATAGATTAGCAGAAGAAGACTTCTGTTTCTCTACAAAAACTGATGAGAAGACTCTAGCAGGAATTGGGACTGTTTTAAACACCAAAGTTCCAAAGTTTTTTGTCTCTATGTTGTCATGTGAACAAGGGAATGGTTGGGTAGTGGGGGAGAAAAGGGTTTTCTGGAAGTTTTATTCTGGTTTTCTTATTCTTATAGTTTTTATTAATAAACCTTCTTTATTCCTTTTAAGTTTTAAGCCTGTTTTGCTCTTGTTCTAATCCATATCACACAGCAAGAAATAAGTAAGTTTTCTAGTAATTTTTTAGTTACTGCTTTAAAACCATGACAGGTAGTAATGAGCAATACACATTGTGTGCATGGTAAGCTGTTAAACTGTCAAAGTAACAAGCCAAAATGTTTATAACTCAAAAATTAATATTAAAATTACATGCAAAAAATATTAGATTTTTGATACTTTTTTCAATCATAGATGATTGAAGCATCAAATTAATCCTCAATATAAAATATATCATACTGGGATTGCCCAATTGATTGCAGGTAGATGATGCTTTGTTATATGATATATAAGGTTATAGCCGAGAACATTATAGACATTAATGGAAGAACTAGGGATTAAACGAGGAGATCAATAGACAGAAGTTTTTGCTTAAAATCTTGGGGACCGAGTCAAAACTACATTTTTCTTTCTGACATATTCCCATATCACCTTGATTGTCATCATTTTTAAAAACTAAACTGCCAGGTGTTTGTATGAGTTTATTTTCCATTTCCCTTAAGATGCAGATTGTTTGGAATGATTAATTTGCTTCTGTTCCTTTTTTTTAAGTAATCCCTTGGCTGCTCTTTGTCAATACTTTGGCAAAGCCTTCTTGATGCTTCTTAGGTTCAGACCTCAAATAAAAATATTTCACCAGTTTTTTGAACTCTATAGATATAAAATTATTCAGTAGTACATTTAGCTAAATGTACTACTACTAAATTTAAAATATCCAGTGTCTCAAACTGGAAGCAATTCACACAAGAATGACATTATTTCCCACTGCTCTCACTGGATTGTCATTTTTATCTTTCTAACCATAGCACAGTCTTTCTTACTATGAATTTTATGCAAATCACAAGTTTGTTTATTTAATTTTCAGTTGCTCTTTTGTGTGTCACTGAACATAGAGAAATAATTTGCTACTTGAAGTTACATCTGGTTATACTTAAAATCATGCAGGGCTTAAATGATGAAATTCTCATTATTATTTCAAATCACTATACTGCTCATACATATGTGTGACTTTAAGTTCCTGTTGATTCTAATTTAAAGACAGCAGAGAAGTTTTTTCCTCAAATAACACATTCTCTCATCCTAGTAAAGTGGCCTTATCTTTCTGTTTTGTTTATGAATTACTTTGAAAGTAAAAATAAGGGAAACAGCACAAGAGAGCAACTCAAACACTTACTAAGTTTGGGACAGTTCATTCAGGATCTGTTTTTAAACTGCTACTAAATTAATTATGGTTCTCTCTGACTAGTACCATGTCCCACTCAACTACAAATTAAATGTAGTTTTGTTTTAGCAACTAAAACTGTTAGGAATAGATACTGAAAAGTCTATAGTGTTCTTGTCCTCACCAGTGGCTTTGTTCACCTACCAAACTTAAGTTTAAATTCTCTGAATCAGCAGGATAACTCAAGACCCCAGACTGCATTAAATGCAGCAGCATGGGTTACTGTTCTAGTGCTCTAGGCCCAAGTCTGAGCTTATCCAGCTCACTGTTTTATTATCCTCTCAAAACACCAGTCTCGTGTTTAGCTCTCAACATGCAGGACTATGTGGCTCCTGGGTATTGTTCATCAGAGGGATGAAGCTTTATTTCCTTCTAGAGTACAAACACCCAGAGGCACCAGTGATGCTGGGACAAGTGTCACTGCCTTGGAGGAGCGGGCTGGGAGAGAAGAAGGCTCTTTGCAGCCCTTTTCCCTCCTACTGAAACGTGCCTATGTACAAGTGTGCCTGGGATAAATGACCATTTCAGGTTTATCACCATTCTGAAAACACATAGATGAACTTCAGAGACCCAAATAATTAAGGAAAAAAATTTACTACCCTGTTATCATCACTGTGATTTCTGTACATGCTGGGACATGCATTCTATGCATGAAATTTCCATTATTTAGGACATTTTTCTTATGTCACTGATGAAATAATAAAGTTCTACTTTCTTTTAAATCTATGTGAATCAGCTCACATAGAGTTAAAATACTAATCTCAGAAGATAACCCATGAGAGAAAATCTAGTTTTCTACTTTGCCAAAAGTTACAGACTTCCGCTTTTTGTGGTTTTTTTTCCTGAATGTTTATAAACTGAACTTTACACGGTGCATACTGTGGTGGCACCAGTTTATGGAAAATTCCACACTGTTTGACTCTTGCAAATTTGCCAGGTTGTGGCAAGCTTCTACCAGAAACATGACTCAGACATAGGAGATTTTTCCAACCTCAGAAAGGGAAGCATTTATCCTCACATCAAACATTTGTCCTCTATTTATCAGAAAAAAGAAGCTTTCTAGGTATTTCACTTAAAACCATACATAAAGATTTTGTTTTAACTCTATCAGCTATTTGTATCTAAAGAGAGAATCCAGACAACATATTGGAAGAAATAGAGTAAAAATCTGGTAATCCAGTCTCTCATTTTCACAGCTACTAAAACCCCCCAGGCATTTAGGTACTTTCACAAGGTGGTTTATGTTTGTTGCTTAGCATTACAATGCCTTATTTAAAAGCATACCCACTGAGACTGGAATCTACAGTCAATGGTAAATCTCAACTCTGCTTCTTAACTGGGGCATGCACGTGGGACTTGTCAGAGGATCACAGCAGTCAGTCTTTCAGATTGAGAGCTACCAAATTTAGCCAAGAGGAGATACTGAACATAAGGATAACTCTTAAATTCTACCATTAATGGATACCTAAATTCTTTAGATGACAATAAGATAAATATGTCATTGAATTTCACAGATCAAACACCTTTTAGGTCCTCAAGACCCGTAATTACTTCCCTCAAGTACAGATCAGTGTGAAATGCACTTCTAATCCTTGAAAGGGGGATGTCCTTCCTACAGACAAGTACCCGAGTCACTGAGTTACTGAGATTTGACTCCTTGCTTGCTCAATAGCCCTGCAAAATTCTGAATTGTCTTCATCAAGATAAGAGTGAATTACATACTCCTGTCCCCCCCAATACTTTTTTATGAAGGTAGTTAGGATGATAGTACAGGAAATGCATGCTGGGATTTAAATCTTTTCAGGCTAGTTGATGCTTCTGACTTTCTGGGAAAGCACTCATACAGCTGGTGAACCCATCTTCAGGGCACCATACCAAAAAATTGCCATCCCATCTTCCTGATCTCTTTTTTACACGTCATACTGTGCTCCTTTCTCTGCTAGTTGAGTTGCTCATATGAAAATTCTCTTTAATGGTTCATTTTAAACAAAAGAATTGGATTTTGAGGATTAGTTTTATTCTAAAATGGAGAATTCCCCTGGTCCATTTTACTGTATGATCATGCAAGGAGTCACATCGGCACAGATGAAGATCCTGGGCTGCATCAAAGTAGAGTGTAGCCACAAGGTTCCAGGGGCTGATTCCACCCCTCAACTCCACTTTGGTGAGACCCACTGAAATTTTGCATCCAGCTCTGGGGACCCAGCACAAGAGAGACATGAACTTGTTGGAGTGGATCCAGAGGAGGGCCACAAAAATGATCACAGGGATGGAGTCCTATGAGGAAAGGCTGAAAGAACTGGAGCTGTCCAGCCTGAAGGAAAGAAGGCTCACGGGAGGCCTTATTGTGGCTTTTCAATACTTAAAAGAAAAATGGTGACATTTTTTTAGCAGGGCCTGATAGAACAAGAAGTGTTAAGGTTTAAGATAAAAGAGCATAAGTTCAGACTAGATGTAAGGAAGAAATTTTTTACAGTGGGGATGATGAAAAATTGACAAAGATTGGCCTGAGAAGTGGTTGGTGCCCCATCCCTGGAAACATTCAAAATCAGGCTGGATTGGACTCTAAGTAACCTGATGTAGTTGATGATGTTCCTTCTCCTGGCAAGGTCATCACAGACAACCTTAAAAGTTCCTTTACAACCTAAATTACATCCTATGATTCTACAATTCTCTGAATAATGAATGAGAGGATGTAATTAATTAATCCTGGTTCTGAGCAAGAGAAAGTAGAAGTTTCTTTAAAAATTCTCTTCAGATGAAGGATTTGCAAATAGAAATAGATCTGACAAGGAAATGCAGATTCTTCAACAAAAGTATATACACAATTATATCTGTGATTATATTGCTGATAGACATTCTGACGATGTGAAAATTCCACCTAGCTAAGCCAAATAAGTGTTAGAGAGAGGGTATGCTGTTGAAAATATGCCCAAAATGTAGTCTACTGAATCTTGTGTTGGAAGTCAGTATAGCAAATGTCCGATTAGAAACACAATGTCTGAAACTTAAATATATGTATTTCACTCTTTTTTCTTTGATTTTTCTATGGACTAAGATGAGACATTGCCTTATACTCCTCCTTTGTACCATAGAAGTCATGCAACAATTCTTCAGTGCAACTTTGTTCATCAGGAAATCTAGTGGCAGTTTACAGATCCTGTTGCCAACTTACTGTCTGACTTATTCTCTGTCATCAGTTCTCTGTGGTCATTTCACATCAGCTTGAAGATCTTCCCCTTTCAGCTTTATGCTAGATTTTCTTATTACTTCACATCAATTACTTCTAGCCAGTGCACTACAGAACTGAGTCCATTAACTTAGATAATTGTTTCTCTTTCCTCTTCAGGGTAGGTTCTAAAGCTCTCCTTTGCAGCTTATATCTTGACAGTTTAAAATGCTGGTTGTTAATTATAAAGAAAACCATTGCTAATGCTTTTATGCTGTTATTTTTAGCAAATAAAAAAAAAAAACCCAACCCATCCTATATCTAGCATTTATACTAATTTTATACCTTAGCACAGTATATGGAGTAAACTTAGTAATTTTAGACTATGCAGCACATAAGGGTGGTTAACTTTTCTAATTTACACTCAGAACCTGTCAGACAAGGTTTCATATGTAAATGAGAAGTGAAGTGGAATAAGTACCTGCATAGAGCAATCTTTTGACACAACTGCTCTGAATTTTAAAAGCCTTCTTCTTCTTTTTATGTTTAGTACACTGAGACAAATTAGAGGCTGGCTTTACATCCCTGTCTATTTGATATCAATGGAAGTGATAAAAAACAACAAAAAAAAGGAGAAGTCAGCTTGATTCCTGTGCTTATGAAATAATTTTTTTTATCTAGATGCTACAAAACATTGAAGCTCACAGTGCCCTCAAACATCAATTATGCATTAAAACAAAGATGTGATTCTCAAAACAGAGAACTGTAAATTAGCGTATAGACTATGGAGGAATGGATGCAACCAGGAGTGAATGCTGAAAAATTGTCACGCAATTTACAACAGGCAAAGGGAAATTTTGTACCTGAAGAACAATTCAGATAGAATTTAATAGAAGCTGCAATGGAATAAATTGTCTAAAAATTTAGTGCAAGCTAGGGGCCCAGAAAGATTGTCTGGAAAATATGTGCCATGGGGTTTTAGGAGATTCAGATGAATCTGGACTGCATTTTCAACTGTAGTATATAATCAATAAGGATTTAATGAAGAATCTTTTTTGTAATTGCTTAGTGCTTGAGTTCTCTCCTGGATGAAGACCAGTGACCTGCAGTATGAGACCAATGTTCAAAGCAAGCCTGTTCTTCCTTTGCTGTGCAGTGCTCTTTGTCCAGCAGGGCAGAAATGGACAGGGAGTCTGATCTCCCAGCTCAACCCAGATTGCTCCATCTTACAGCCACACACAGCAAATGGCACAAACAGTCTGAAAGCAGTGGAAAAGATGACCAAGTAAAACCAGGGTCCCAATTTGCAAGCTCAGCCGATTTTAAAACATTTCTGGGATGTACACTGCAGTGAGTTCAGCCTCCAAACCTGTATGTATGAGAGTTTAGAACAGAATATTTGTGTTCCACCTACTTAAAGGAAGATGGTGTGTAGGTCCTGAATTCAAAGTTCAGATCTAAGGTTTATATTCAGGCCTATTTATTGGAGATTTGTAAAATAATACACCTACAATAGCATTCAGGTGATAATTCTTTAGTCAATTGATTGCTATTTGTTGAGATGATATGGGTTGCTTCTTCTCTAACCATTCATTTGTGAACATGATGATTAAGAGAGAAAAAAAGTTCATGGCTGTAAGAAAAATTAGTGGCATGTAATATAATGTAATTTTATGTAAAATTGGTTTCTAATGTCAAGACTGTTATTTCAAGTCCAGCAAATAGCTCTTCTTTGTCAATTAAATAATCTAGACATTTAAAAAGAGGTCTAGAATATTGTTCGTCTTTAAAACTCTTTTTACTCTTCATTCAGAGTTTTTCTTGTTGCAAACCTTGCAATTAAACACTGCAGCCATATTCAGAACAGATTATGCTGCATGTATAAAACTCTTACTTCCTAGCAACATGACTAATGCTTAATTTTGCTACTCATCCTACTGCTTCCTCAGGAAGAAAAAGGCAAAGTATTAATGATGCTGTCCATGTGGGAGCCTAATGTACACTACTTAATGCTTTTATTAAGACATTTTAAAATTATCTAATTACCAAAATTGGCCCCAAATTATCACTGCTAGGAGGAAAGAGCCCCATGGTTTAGGAAGTGCTACAAAAGCGAATCTGTATGATGTTACACACATCCCTCCTTGCCTCACGAAGGGGGCAGCAATAGCAAGCACAAGGCACTGGAAGGGTACATTTTTGCTGTCTCCCTGTTCCTTTGTGAGCTCATAAACAATCAGATAAGGCTTTGCAGGTAGATAATCAGCCATGGAAACTCCTCTGCACACCTCCCAGCATGATGCTTTTTGAAGAGGGTACATTTTCAGGGGTGGCAGAAGAGAACAGGATGGATTTCAAATTGCCAGCTGCTTTCTACCAATATCAGCTATGGTGGCTATGCCTTTTGGTTCAATAAGTACACAAGGCTCCAGTATAATTTTTTTTACCAACATGAGATTCAAAAAGGTCAGGTAATTCTTGGAAATGTTTTTTTCTCACTCCATAAACTAGGCTGTCCACAGGTGAAAACCTCTTCTAAAATATAAGAATTTCTTCTTGCTGAGCAAAATAATTAGAACTCCTTTTCGATGCTTATTAAATGTATATATTTTACAACTTTTGTGTACCAGCAGCCTAATATTATGCAATCCATTTCATGAAAGTTAAAATTACTTAATAGCCTTTTTGCTAATTTTTTTCATCTATGCAATACACTAGAGAAAAGAAGCTAATGAATTATGGAGGGGTTACCTTTTCAGGAGAAATATCTCAGACTTCCACTGAGAGCCAACTTTGGGATACTGATGTTATGATCTAAATTCAGTTTAAATATTTTTTGCAGCAGCCTGTTTCTGATGGAAGCCTAAGGGTCTGAAGTATTGGCAGCACTATTTCCCCTGTGCTTAATAGTATAAAATCCCCATATAAACTAGGTTAAATATAGGTAGTAAGAGACTGGGGGATTTTTTAATTTCCCTTGAGACACAACTGCCTGTTCCTCAGGGCTGTTTGTAGTTTTGTCTGTGATTTGGAAGGAGTTCCACTGTGTAATGGAAGTAACTCTAGATATGGCTTTGAAAAAATATATATTCAGCAGTGTACTCCACAGGAGATCAATAAAGAGCTGAAGAAAATTGGCTGAAGATCAAAAATGCATGGTAAATTCATACATGAAAATGCTTACCAACCAGATGGAAAGGTTGTCATGAACAAGTTTCCAAGGCAGTCTCCCTACCTGAACATTTTCTAAGGTATCATTTGCCACTCTAAGGCTTCTTTGACTGTCAGGATGGGATTTGCAGGGTCCAGGCAGCTTAGTATGTATAATGTCAGGGGTCCTAGTAGGCCTGTCAGGGACTAGTGGTACCTGGGAATCACAGACCATACCAACTCCACTGTGTGGAGGATGAGTGATGGACATGCTTGTTTTGCAAGCTGGGCTGGATGTACTTGGGTATCACATCTAATTTAGCTAGAGGTCAGACCAGTTCACCATCATGAGCTCTAGAGCAGAGCTTCAGATGTGACAGACCCCATTTACACTGGACTCACTAGCCCAAAGTGGTTGCATATTTGTTGGTTTCATGCATTACACACAAATATCTTGTGTACCAATCAGAAATATGGAAGATGTTTCTTTTTACATGTCAAATGCTAACATCCAGCCTCTGAGGTGCACAGACTAAGTCCAGGCTTATAGCAAGAAAAACTAAAGGAGCTTTGGATTTCCCAGGCTGAAATCTTCACCTCACTGGCATTTTAAACACGAAAAGGGGATGACAGGATGAAAAAGCTGCAACAGGGAGAAGAAAATAAAAACAGAAAACAAACATAAGGCAATTTTAAAAATAGCTCCTCTTATTTACATACAAAACAGGCTGAAGATATAGCTGTGACCCAAAATGGTGCTCCGGGTAATCTGAATTGAATTTAGTCAGAAAAGACAGTTTATGTATAAGGAAAATTGCAAAAAAAAAACCCCAAACCAACCCAAAAGCTATTAATTTTTAATAACTTAATTTCCATTCAACACAGTTGGTTTCAGGATGTTGGGGGAGGAAGGGGTGTTGTTTCATTCTTTCTTTGAAGAGCCAAGGGGTTTTTTATTGGATTTTTTTTTTTATCTCCTGTTGAAGACTAGAAAAATTTCTGCTGGTGTGAGAACTTGCTGTATAGCAGGACCTCCACAGTTAAGGGGCAAACCTTTTTTTTTTTTTTTTTTGTATTCTCAACCTTAAAGTATTTTCTAAAGTCTAAATGTTGCTATTAGACAATTTTACTTTCCCTGATACCTGCACAGGACCTAAGTCCCAATGCTCCCCTGAAACTTCTGAAGTAAGATGTGCAGTGGTATCATCCCTACTGTATTTTCTTCCATAGTTTTAAAGCAGAACTCTGTTTTTCAGTCAGCCAGACCAAACTTCTATCTGTATGAATGGGAGTGATTCCACTAATCATGTGCTTCTACCAGGACATACAATTATATACAAGCACTAATCTACCAGACCTTTGGGAAAATGAAAACAGAACAAGACCCAACATTGCGATTTTCCTAGACATGTATCTAAAAACTTGAAATCCACAAGAAAGCTGCAGATAAATAGGCAGAAAATATTAAATTGTAAAATCTTCTTGTGGCTGAAGCAAACTGCAATTAAAAACAAGCCATTGAATTTAGGTGTCTTTGTGTCACAATTCCATAAAATCTGCAACTGGAAAGATGGGCAATTTGATCTTAAGTCCTTCGAATGCTGGTGATCAGTACAATAGCTCTATCTCCACAACATGTTCTGCTTGGCACACTGGAAACAATCTATATCTACATTACTGTATTATTTTATATGTTCCATTACAAAAGGTAACATTCCATTGTTACTTCCCATCCCACAAGGACAGCAGTATATAAGCATCATTAAAAAAAAGTAAACAAGACAACAACCAAAACCAAAGACAGAGCCAAAACCATAAACAAAATATGAAGAAATATTTTCCATTTTGGGAAAAAAAATTATAGAGCATTTTTAATCTTCCTTTCTTAACATTACAGAAAAAGTAAACCGAGCATTAGAAAAGAAAATTTTGTTTGTTCTTACAGAGATATCTGGATTAAAACCTTTAAATATAATTTCTGACAGCTGTTCTGTTTCTTGACCTGAAAGACAACAATTTGCCGTACTGTGCATCCATTAATGGCACTGTTAGCAAGGAAGCACAGATTAGTAAAGTGGAATATTCAGGGAATTTCTCTGTAAGACACATGTGATGAGAGAGGCCCTGTGGTCTAGGCTTTGTATCTTCACTCAGGTTGAACTGCCATTTTTATGCTTTATCTTCACAATGCAGTTTCAAAGTTTAAAGCTTCCAGATGACTATATGGCATAATTAGCTAAAATAAACTACTGAATGATATCATCTTCTGGGCACAGAGAGAAAGGAAAAATTATTATCTATTCATTTACATAATAAATGAAAATGTGAAGCATTTCCTGAGGGGCTCAAGTTTTCTGAAATTACATACCTGGGAAAAGTCACAGGGAATCATTTTAAATGCTTCTGAATGCTAAGATACTAAAAATAAGTTTATTTATTTAATACTTTTCCTGTGTGTCTCATTAAATTCTCTACTAATTTTAAATAAATCCTAATGACCATCTGCAACATTTATTTATTTTTAATAACCTTGAAGAAAATGTTTCCTCATTGACCTTACTTTCAAAATGCTCCAGATTGTTGAGCTGCATTTTTAAGTTTCTTTTTATTTGTCATCCTAAAATAAGACTTTGAGGCAGATCTCTCCAATTATGTGCCCTCGAGTCAAATCATGGAGGCTTTTCTTATGACTTTGTACAATAATTTGTTTATCAGCCTTGTCATAAACTGGTAATTGCCATAATTGTCAATGACAGTCTGTAAATATCTGATCAGATTTCACAGGAAAAAGATCACTTTGAAATCCTTTTCTCAGGTGATGTACTAAATCCTGTTCTGTTAAGCTTCCATACTGTCGTAAAAGCATAAATCAAACGAAGAAAATGTCACTGTGCTTGTGCCTTAGAAAGTGATTTGTCTATTAGTTAATGATGGGACAGTGAAATAACATAGGTTTGTTTCAAAATTGTTAAGATATGTCAGTATCTTACTGAGAAAGACAGATTATTTAAATTGTCATAGAAGAGTTTACTTCTACACTCTTTCCCTGAAGTGAAAAAATGCTAACAAAAATATTGATAACTCCTATTTTTGTTATGTTGTCTTCTTTTTGAAAGGTGAGATTCTAAATGGGTATAAATTTAGGCAAATTCTGAAATTAAATATGAAATTTTATATAATGTTTAACACATGAAATGCATAAAGATATATTTCATTTAAAAAGAAAGTTTATCAAGTGTAAAGTTTGAAGTTTTTCTGAATCCTGCTGAAACAAAGATGGAGAAAGTGATTTGTTCTCAGACACCAGGATGCAAGAAGTGCTACAGGACTTTTAGATTAGGTCAGGCTATGGTGAAGGACATCACAAGAAACCCTTTCTTAGCAGGTTATACTATCAGTCCATACACATAAAATATTCTCAGTTAACTGATGACTCATTCCTCAAATCAGAATTGAGGAATCCATCCCTCGTTTGGACTTCAGAGTTTGTTTCAGTTTCTCTCACAGGGCTCTGAAATCTGATGAGGAGCTGGAAGTGCATTCAGTGAAGCCCTGTGTGTTTCTATAAGTGGCTGTGGGGCCAAGTGATAAATTCTAGAAGCTGGTCATGACCTGGCCTCTTATCATAAGCTGCTTTAAAACAGATTTTGAAGCCTTTCTACGCAGAAAGGAATCACTGAACTTTAGTGGGAAAACAAAAAGTCATATCTAATAATATTTAAGCTGTTTGTAGCTACAGTTGAAGTTCAGTAGTAGTTCTTTTTCCCTTAGGGATATCACCTCCTCATTTGGGTTATAAAGAAGCCTGAAGTGATATCCCATTTCAGCAAACAGATATCAAACAGAAACTTATAACTCTTAACTTTTGTTTCCAGAATGCTACTTAGTACATTCTTAAGATGGAGAAAACAGAGAATCTTGCAAATTTTTTTGTAGAAAGAATAAGGTTTCTTCAAGGTGAACTTTATGCTGAAAGCAAAGTTTATTCAACAATCACATTGATTGGTGCTCATCCAGAAATTATTGATGGAATGACTGAGTCAGTCATCCTTGCAGTAATGTGACAAATAATTGGACTAAAAGATGTTAGTCACTTACTTAAATGCTCTTTTCTGGCTCATAGAATTACATCAGAAAACACAGACTCTCTTGTCAGTTCCTGATTTTGGCTGGAACAGACCAGGAAGATCTTGATGGGAAGAGGGAACATTTCCATCTGTGTTTCTGGTATTGTCTGTTAGCTAGAGCAGGAGCATTACCTTCAAAAGTTTCTTTTGATAACACATGGATGTTGTAGTCATTGCTAAGCAGTGCTTGTCTCAAGTCCAAGCATTTTTCAGTTTCCCATGCTCTGCCAGTGAGTAGGTGCACAAGAAGTGGGGATATTCCATAGCACAGAGTTTTGTGTTCACTGTGTAAGCTGGGGGAGCTGCTGACCACTGCTTGGCTACTGGTGGCAGCCAGTGGGTGGTGAATGAGTGTATGGTTCATCACTCTGTATTTCAATCCATAAATTTTACCTTTTCCCAGTTCTTCTCTCCATCCCACCAGGGCTGAGAGGGAAGTGAGTGAACTCTTTCATGGTACTTAGTTGCCAGCTGGGGGTAAATCACAACAGAAACATATGCTCTACAATATTGAAGAGATATAGCTATAGCTTGAAGCAGTATTTGAAGTCAGTATCTTGCTTTTGTTCTGCTTTTTTTCATTTGCTAGCTTTATTAAATGACTTGGGTTAAAATTTCTGTGATGTTTCTCTGTGACAGGAACCTTTCAATGTCTCCCATGCACTTCAGGGTGTTTGCTTACCAGGTTTGTTTTACCTTGGCCTATTTTATTCTTTTTTTAGTTTGTTTTTTAACGTGAGTCACTGTGTGTTGAAAAATCAATAATAGCCTTGGAAATATTAATTAAAGACAGTTTAATGACTGTAAGGAAAAGAAGACCTTGGCCAATTTATTTGAGTCCAGATGAAATTGCAAATGAAGAATACTAGTGTGTATTGGTGAGAGGACTGGGAGAATCATATGAGCAATGTCAGTCACAGATGAGGTTGAAACACACAAAACCATTTCAGAAAATCCATTTTATCATTATTTTATTTCTGTCATGATTCTCAAAGGAAACATTTAAATTATTAACCAGAAGGATCTCTCCTAGTTGTACTAAAATATTTATTCCAGGTTTGGATAGATAAACATGAAAACATGATTCTGAACATGAGGTGAGGAGGGGAATAAGGCATTGCTGGGTCCAGAGAAAGGACAGCTGTACCATAACAGACTTAGAGCAAAAAGAATCTGGCTAGAGAGAAGTGACAGGTTTTTACATAAGAAGAAATGAAACATATCCCAGCCATGAAAATCCAGAAATCTCTCTGAGACAGAAAGAGTTTTAAATGCTAGCAGAAGGATGACATCACAGTTGAGAAAGTTAGGGAGGAAAGATTTGTGTGGGAGAGATTAAGAGAGATTTTAGCCAAGCAGAGCTTCAGCTGACAACAAATTTATGCAAAATACCTCCAGAAGGCAGCCAAGATGGTTTTGGATACAATTCAACTACTAGTTGATCTCATAGATAGTTCTCATTTGAAGATATTAACATGAAATTATGTCAGACAAGAGTTGGTTCAAGGACAGTGGCCCATGAAACAGCTGCAGAAAATACAGTGAAAGTAAAAAAGACCTTTAAAATATCCCCTAAGATAAAAAGGCTAAAAACTAAAAAGGCAAGTCCAGAGTTCAGAAAAGTCTGTGATAGTAGCAAACAAGAGATATGACACACAAAGGTATAATGTCAAATGGCAGAGGTCTCCAGATAGCACGTGATAAAAAGGAAGGACAAAAAAGGAAATTACCATAAGATGCAAACATGGTAAACCTTAACTAAGACTCCAAAATATTTTAAATTAAATCGCTTCTTATGTAACATAATTGTAAATTCACAAAATATTGTATGGCTTGAATTCAATGAACTAAGTTCATACACAATATCAGGCTGTAAAATCTCCAGTAGATACTCCAGATATTTATCTCTTACTTGAAGTATCATTCTAAACTAGAAACATATGAAAATTATATAAGTAAATAGTAATCTCTCTTTTGCTATAGGCCAGTCATTCTGAAATAAGTACTCTAGGGAAATTATACAAACCCACCTAGTCACATTTGCTTCCTAATGTTGATAATCTCATTTTTCTGAACTAGGGGACTTTTTTCTGTAGTATAAAACTACCACAGACTTAATGTGCCCATTCACCACATTGTCAAAGCAGTTGGAAATAAACTTTTGACAGTGGTGAGAGAGTTTATAAAAATAGGTTTTAATGCAAGTAATGTGATATCATAATGAAGTCAGAAAGAGCAAAATCAATTGCTGAAGATGATGATGGATGAGGAAAAGAGGAATGCTGTATGTACTCATAAATGTGTATAGGAATAAGATTTTATATTATGACTCAGTTTGGGTTTGCTTCTTTAGCCAAACATTTGGAGTTAAGCTACATGATGTTAAATGGGAAAGAAATTAATGCTGTTAGACTGCCAAAATGGTACCTTTGTTTCTTGTTTTAGACTGCTATTTTGTTCTGTCAGTTGTGCTTTCTGCTGCATATATAATGGATTTGAAGAAACAGTTGACAAATAACTGCAGGATTTGATGGAAGCAGCAGGTGCCTATTTTTCTGGTCTGCATAAACCTTATTCTCAGGAACATTCCACACTTCAAGAAATAATTAACACTGCATGTCACAGTTGACTATAAAAACTGAGAAGAAAGTATCACAGAATTAACAATGGCCTTTACCTGAGCACGTCTGAAAGCTCGACAAATTCACAATTCTCTTTGGTTATAGAAAGAACAGGCAACTGGACCACTATCTTCCCTTGTGGCCAGGTTACTTCTGCAGAAGCAGTTTTCCATTTTCTGTTTCTCCTATCAGGCTTGTTTATATATGAAATCTGCTCAAATCTCCAGCAAGACATTTCTTTTTTTCCCAAACCTTTTCTCCCTTGGCTGTTTCTGAGTTCCAATCTGTCTCATTCCTTTCATTATTCGGAATAGCTGTGTACAATACAGAAATGGCCACAGGCACTCATGAAACATTACCATTTTGCCTGAATGAAGAGTTGTTTAGGATCCCTTGTAGATGGATGCACTTTGAAACACTCCATGGTAGTAAACAAAATAGTTGAGATGAGAACTGAATCTACATTTTCAAATTCACTCTTTCAACTGACAAAATAAATAAAAATAATGTTTTAAAGACAGATATGCTCTCAATTCCTAATATATGTATATGTGCACATGTACATGTGTCTTTGTACACATGGTGTAGACATATATGTACATGGAGGTGAGGAATGAAAGCAATCCCTTGTCACATACTTTTTCAAATGGCTTCATGCAGAGGAAAATATATATGTTACAGTTAACAGGGGTCAAGATTCACCTCATACAAAGACAAAAAGTTCTATTAACTGAATTTCCTGCAGAAAACAAAGATTTATGATTAGCACATAACTCATGTTAATCTTCAGAGGCTGACGTGATACTCTTCTTTGGGGTGTTCACTCTTACAAGGCTTCCCCTAACATACAAATGCATCAGTTTAATTGTACATTACATGTCTGTTTCTCTTTAGGCTACTGCAAATGATGCTGGTAAAAAAAATCTAAACTTAAAGTTAAATACATACAATTGTCATGAGCTTTGATATTTTTTACTACACACTATACTTCTCTTATTACTAAATAAAGCACAGCTTGTTGATGATCCCCTTTTGTGCCAGAATGCAAGGTTTAAGTAAATAAAATTTACTTGCTTATCACGTTGTCTAAGAAGCTGTTAGCCAAATGAACATAACTGAATGTGGCACAGATCAGGGTAAATTAAAAGTGCTAAAGTATTCCCCTTAAGAGACTGTACAATTTTCCATTGACTTTCCTGTGACTCGCCAAGTTCTTGTGAGACTTCCTCCATCACTTTTTTCTGTATTATTCATCCCATTGTCTCATCATGGGATATTTGTATGTGCATGAACAGCAAAAGTCATATTTGTCTGTGGTTATCAAACAGTCACAGGCCAAAATCCCCATACACAAATTCCATCTCTTCCTCTTTAAGAAAATAAAGTTGAGCACAAAGGAGTAAGGTCGGTAGTCTGACTGTGTGATGTGCTCTGCCTCACACTATGAATCATCCATCATCTGTCATCCATCATGGGGAATTTAATGCTATGCCCTTTACTTTTATATACCTCCATAGGTCACAAAATAGAAACTAGACCTAGCCTTATAGTAATAAAATGCCCTTCTAAAGAGGTGTTTATTGAAACAAAAACAAAACTGAAAAACCTCACAAAAAACAGAAAAAAAAATCCAGAAGTTCAGAAGCAGATGATACTATGCTAATTCAGAATGTTTTATACCCTAACATTAAATTCAAATTTTATAATATAATTATATATTTTAATGATAATTAAAAGATATGGGGATCATCACATACAGTTTCGGAGAGAAAGCCTGTGATGTGAGAAAACATAGGTGTTTATTGGAAGAAAGATATGTTTTCACTAGTATGAATCTGACAGGGAGGCACAGAGGACATCATAAACTTCCATTACTGAGACCCAAAATTCTGGAAACGTTATCTAATCTGACATATCAGGACACTATATCAGAACTCAGGAGAAATCAAATAAAAATCAGATATCAGAACTCAGGGCAGCCTGACTAGAGTGAAATAGGAAGCTGTGCATGTCCATATGTGTGTGAGAGAGAGAGATCACAATTATCTTAACTTTTATAAAAGTTTGTTGAAGTACAGGCTTCTGACCAACTTGGGTTTCCTCACAAAGAAAGCAGCCTGACAAAACCTCTTTTATTTACCTAATCTAATCTAGTTGTCTGGATTCTAGAACAGAACATCCAGAATAAGGACAAAATAAATAAAAACAATAATTAAGAAATAAGGAGAAGAAAACTTGATGTGTCCTTTAAGTGTTTTGTTGGAAAAAAAATCACATTGGAGCATTAATATATAGAAATAAATACTCCTTGTACTGAGAGACCTTGATGTTGCTTTAAATTTGGGAAAACAATATTCAGCAAAAAGTTTTTTAAAGCATACAAAATGTAAAGAACCAAGCTCAAAGAATAAGAAAAAAAAATCATTTCCATCTAGGGATTGTTTGTTGTGCCAACATCATTTTGCTGTAGGCTTAAGTGTTTTAATTCAGAAATTAAAATAATTGTGAGATTAAATCCACTGATTTGTAGCATAAAAAAATATTAATTTTTTTTATATTTATTCAGAATATATTACTCACATGATTAAATTGCTGCATTTTTTTTCTGTGGTTGTTTCAAATTAATTGGTCTTCCTCCTTCTGTCTTTGCTTTTAAGACATCACCATCCTTGTAGTGGAAGGTTACTTCCGCACTAATTTGGAGAATTTTTATTTAAATAATAAAAAATAATTTTGAAATTGGTTAAATAAAGAAACTGCCTAATATACTAATTTCCTACATTTCCTCATCTTAGTATGTTAAGATATTATAGTTACCTAATGACCTGAAAATCAATAGGAGAGAACCATAGAAAATTAATTAATACAGAAAACAGGGTAGGTGTGAAAAAATATCCTAAAGGCTAACATGCAGAAAACATTTCAGCTGGCAACATAAAAGATAACTTTAAATGACTTAATAAATATATAATTTTTTTTAAAGGAAAAAATATTTATTTGACTAAGCTTGAAAATATGAGTGGTACAAAGAACTTCATCAATGTTTTTTTTTTGCTTTAACACTTTAGATAGAAAAGTTCAGTTTTGACCTGATACTGTTATTATTGTTAATACATCAGGTACTACATCAGGTACATGTGGTACTTAGTACACCTGTACATCTCTGATGTAGAGATAAGATATATGCTCAGGTTAGATAAGACTTACTGGATGGAGAAAACAAGAGTGATGGATTTACAGAACAGTTCACTTAACTTTGGCTCTTGAAACTACGCAGAAACATTGGTTATTCACCTAAGAGTCAATTACAACCCCCGAATATGAATTTGTCAAGAGCAGCTAATGTCAGAGCAGTGTAATCCTTTGATGAGATTACTGGTCTGTGAATTCCAGAGAGGTGATTACAGCATCTTGATCCCAGCAGCCCTCTGGACATAGTTCTATCCAGTGTTGCAGTGGGCAAGTCAGGAAAAACAGAAAAGAACTGCTAATAATTCCATGCAGAAATAGTTGGAAATCAATATTCTCAGTGTAGTTATCAATGGTTTGTTGTCAACTCAGGATAGAAATGTGGGATGTGTGGATGATCAAATCCACATACTTGTATGGGCCCATACTTGTAAAATCTCTGCATAATTTTTAGCTGCAAAAGGCTTAAAAATCTCTGAAGGATCAGGTTTGAATTCAAATTATGTGGGTAAACTGGAGAAATGGTGATACCAGTAAGCTGATTTTTTTCTTAGTATCAAATGGAGACATCACATCCAGGAAAGAAAATCAAATGCATAACCTCAAATTGAGAATTAACTAGCTGAACAGAATGTTACAGAATCCCAAAGTGGAGAACTACAAAGTCTGGAAATATCTTTCCAACTTAATTGCTTTTTCCGTTAAAGCCAGATGTCATTGGGTTACTGTTAAATCAGCAATTATTCTATTCCAAGTTCTTTCTCATATAGAAAAACAGTTTCAAACAATTTTCAATGACTTAATGCAAACTCAGGGAAAATCAGTAAGAAAGGAAATTTGTAAATTATCTGCATCAAGGAATGAGGTTTTTAAGACTACAGAAGGAAAGGCAGGATAAAAGCATTAGGAAGGAAATCAGAGCAAGTACCATAAAAAAGTTCAAATATGTCAAATGTTAACCAGGAAAACAGTAATTAGTAACATTCCACAGCTATAGAACACTGGACTAGGTAAAAAAAACCCCAATATAAACAAATAAATAAAAACCCAAAATAAATAAACAAACAAAGAAAAAAGCAACAAACCCAAAAGCAAAACCAGTGTAAATTTGCTTCAATTGTTAAAAAAATAAAATATTAGAAAACTTTTCTAACTGTAAGGATAGTCAAATGGGATCGAGCTAGTCTGGGAAAATGTTAAATCTCTCTGCTAAATGTTTTTATAATTAACACAGGAGAAAAACATCTGTCAGGCACTGCTCAGTTATACTTGACCTTGACTTAAAGCAGGGAAGTGGACTAGTTTATTCTATAATCCTGAAATATTACCATCCTTGGGACAGGAGACATGCAGATTTCCAAAAGCTAGGGGAGAAAAAGCCTATTTTAATTTTATCTGTGCAATTCACAGAGGAACCATTTACAAGTCATAATGAAAAAGAACCTCTTTAAAAATACATGAAGGGCAAATGTGTTTTCTTTATCAGCTCCAACAATTTGGTGCACATTATAATTTCTTTCTGCTGTAACTTCCAGGGTCCCATGGATCTTGTGACGTGGGAGGACTCCTAGGTGGGAGTCTGTTACCCTGAGCAATGTGACAGTGTCAAATCAGTTGTGCTCTGGGAAATTGAAAGCAGGCTACATGCATTTTTGCATCTCTGCCAATAAGCACATTAGTGCTGCAAGTGCAGGAATTTTACCACATTAATCTGTTAGCTTCCCTATTAGTATTTTTTTTTGTGCTACCTGTCTTCCATCTGCTTGATAAGAAGGGCAAGGGATCTGTTTGCCATAGGCCTTATACTGAACTCTGCTCACTTGTTCTGCTTTATTGCACACATTCATTTTAACGTCCATAAACCAACAAAACAATAATGTGCAACTCGAGAACCAGCTGGTTTTCATTCCATTTTAGCTGAGTAATTATTTTTGTATTGCAAAACACAGAGAGCTTTCTTATTTTTAAGAATAATTTTAGGATTTACAGAGCACAGTTTGATTTATACCTACTGCACATTCAGTATTCCATCTAGGAGAAATTTCTAGATATGCCACAGTGAAATCAAGTTGGGATTCATCTTTCCTAAGTTTGCTATGCAAGAGTGAGGCTTCTATATTGAAGCAGTTTGTCTAGATCCCTGCTATGGTCAGTGGGAGGGGGGAGCACTTTGAGCTGGTGAGTCATCTCACCTGCAGAAATTTAAAGGAAACTGAAATCCAGGAGTATGGGGCTCTTGTGTAGTATTACACATCCTCATCTTGGATGAATGAAGAGCTAATTAGAGAGTTGACAGCACAAACCAACTCAACCTGGCTGCTGTTGTAGTCTTTTTAGGGACAGCTATAACATAGTTTCCTAGATGTAATTTGGAGAAAAACCTACCCTATTAGAAAATTTCCTCCTTGAAGACAAATTTTAGGGTTGGGACTTTTTCTCTTGCTTTCAGGTGTGAGAGTTTTTTGGGCCAAAGTGATCCCACATGAATTCAGCCAGGTTTGAAGATGCACCTTGGCTTACAACTTCTAAATGACGCATGTTTCCTTCCTACACAAAGGCTAGAAGATATTGTATTGCAGCTCAGCAGCTGGAGAGGGTGTTGCTTCAGGCTGGCTTTCAGGAAATATCGGATGGCATTTAAATAGAAAGCTTCAGCTCAGAAATCACAGTGATCATTTCCACCCACTTGTTCAGAACCCTAAATCCTTTCCTGAGGGCAGGCACTGACACACCAGAGCGGGAGGCAGATTTTTCTATACTAAGTCCACATGGCGAGACTTGTCCAGAGATAAAGAATTCACAGTTGAATCCAAATGAGCCTCAGGAATTCTGAGTTCACTATACCAATTCTTCAAGAAAAGGGGCTAACCTCCAACTCTGTTTAAATGGGCACAGCTTCTAGTGCCATTTATGCCCTTTTAACAATGATATTTTTAGCAGGTTCTCACTAAGAATTTGCTGTGTTATTTTACAGTATTTGATAAATTGCTTCTCAATTTCTTTAACTAATGATCTAATTAGGAAATTATACACAGTATGAATTTTAGATAAAATGGACTATAGATCAAAATAAGCAACTTGAAGCTCTTCTGACTTTCTCTGAAAAGCTGACAGCGGGAACCAGGAGAATTGCTCAAGTGTGAGTGATGTACAATGGGGAGTAATATAATGTTAAGACAGGAAATTTAAGACATCATTATCTTAATTTATAAATTATAAATCTCATTTTCCATACCCTCAGTCCTGTGAGCCTGTTCTTCAGCTGTAAATCTTAAAACAATAAATGAGACTAATCAATATCCCTGTAAACATGTTGGCTATGTTTCCTACTAAGATAATTAAACGTACAATTTTATGCTTAGTTTCATATCTGATGCTGATAATTTTTCAAATTAATAGAAGTTATTTCTTACTGATGAAATTACTGTCTCATAGAACTATCTAGTCCCATTCCTGTGCTATTATGTACATGCAGAGTTTTGCAAGTAAACAGACCCCTCCACAAGCCCTAGGACCTGTGGACCCAATCCAGTTCTGCACTGGAGGTGATTCAGCAGTGGTTAGGGTAATATTCAGCTAACCAACCTTGATGAGAGGTGAAATATATTAGGTTGTACTCACAACCTGATAATTTCTGTGCACTGGTTTGGAGTGCAGATGGTTAAGAACACTTCTGTCTGAATAAGTAATAGTGACATACCTTTCAGTCTGCCCAAATGGATTTTAGATGCTTATGAGAAGTTCAAAATATATGTGGCATTTATTGCCCTCTTTCTCTGCTCTTTCTCTTCCATAAGACGAAAGAAACAGAGGACGGGAAAGCAGGCATGTTAATGACAAACAGGTTTTTATTCCAAATTTTTCCTTGGGGTATCCAAATGGAAAACAATTTCTTTCTCAATTCATCCAAAGTACTATTGTCTTTTCTATCAGCTGTTAAACATACTTCTCTTATTTCTTTTCATTTCAACAAATACAAAACTATTTTTTCTGCAGTTTTGTTGCTCTTTAAGCATCCTACTATCTTCAAATTCATTTTGGACTGTGCCTTAATTCAGATGAAGGAGATAAGTATGACAAAAGCTATTCCTTCAGTGAGAAGAGATAACCTCATGAAGGACTCACAGAAGTGGCTCTAGTGTTGGTACCTAGACAGAAACTGGTTACAACAGACAGTGCTACATGGAAATATTAAACATTTTAATAATGCCAGACAGTCTCAGGAGTAGGATTGGTAATGGACCCATCTGGTCTGGTTGTCTCTGTTCAGTCTCAGAATAACTTTATAATTAGCTTTGAATACATTAAGCTCAATCCTGAAATAAGCTAGATGGCATCACAAAAGTTTAAAGGCAATATACAGGTTTAGATTTTCGTTTTGGGAGATTTGTATAGAAGATCAAGGATTGATTTCGGTTAATCATGCATTCTGATACTTGATTTAAAGATTAAGTAGATGAACCAGATATAGCTGAGGAGAGTGAATTAAATGAAAATTATTCAGTACCTTCTCATCTTTACACAGACACTTCTGAAATTATTTATTCTACAAAATAAACCTTCCCAGAAATCAAATCCCTATGGAAAAGACACTAAATTTTATCATCTTCATTGGGAAAAATCATCTAAATCAATTTGAATTTGTATATTGTTCCTCAGTTATACAGTTAATATACATTGTTCCCCTTTGTTAACAGTAACATGTAACAGGATGATTATATTTAAGCAATGTCTTTTCTAATCATGGAGCAAAATATTAGTCAACTGAGGATTGACTAAATGTTAATTGGAAGGCCACAAATAGGTTTAGGAGATGAAATCTCATGATTTTAAGAAAATCCATTCATGTTTAGATAAGCCTGAGGAAGAGGAATGATGGCAAAGTCTCAACCTCGCTTGGTTCTGAAATGGACCAATATGTTAAATCCTAGTTTAAAAAGGTAGTAAGTATTGAAATGGTTGTTAATCTAAACCCCTGGAACATTTTCGAAATTACTTAAATTACTTTCTTATAATAAATCTCAATATAGCTTTAGTGGCCTAGGGTTTTAAAGATTTTATCCTGCACAGAACATTGAAAATAATGGTCTCTTGTCATCTGGGAATGGAGGCTATCAAGTTTTCATGATGGTCGTTAAGACAAGTGTAATATTAATGTCTTCTATTTTCCTTTAACTATTACAAATTGTTTTTTCTGATTTATTCCTGAAGAATGCTACTGGGGTGTAAAGATTACCACTTCCCCAGTACCCTAAATATACAATTCTTGAGGTTCTATTCATGTCTCCTAATACTTTCAGTACATTTAGATCCTTTCCCTCCTTCTCCATCCTCCACAATGCCATATCCCACAGCTGACTTAGCCCAAATCTTTCCAGCAGAGGATGAATTTTATTGTTCTTTACATGGACGCTTCACACACTTCAAAAATGGGATGGAAAGAGGAAAAGAATGTTATTAAGTTGAAAAAAAAATAAAAATCAAAACCACAGATAAAAAAAAAATGTGGAAGACACACAATCCTAGATACTCATGTCTTACTTTTGTTGCAATCAGAGGAAAGGCTGTCTCTCACCAGGAGTGGCTTTCACTCTTTAAGTTGGTCCTGCTTTATCAATAGTGTTTATTCATTTGTACAATATCAACATAGGGAAGCTAAGAAGTGAGAGAAGGGCCATTTTACTATCTTTAACAGCAGTGCCTAGAGCCAAATCTGACCTCCAGTTCCACCCTACACCTAACAGTGTTTCTGCTTCAATTAATTATCATCAATCTTGTCAACTAGACAAAAGGTAATGAACACAATTACTAGCTGTGGGTTAGGGCTGAGCTGTTTAACTCATCAAAGGACATATTTTGAAGACTAGGCATGTTTTTCCAGATAGAATATGTTGATACTGAAGAAAATACAAGGAAAATTTATATAATTACATTAAATTAATTATTAAAAAATTAAAAAATCCTATCTTGTGCAAAAAATTAATCACTAGAAAACTATTTTTTAAATTCAGTATAGAATAATTATATCTAGATGTTAGAAATTTCTAAAGAATTAATAATAATAATAAATAAAAATGCTACTAAAGGTACTTACATGATTCATGTCTTGTGAATATCATATTTTTAGCAAGGAAACATCATCTGTGAATGGTAATGGTAGCCTTCAAGCATACAAGACATACACAATAGCTTACTTTTAATAATAAAAAGGACATACCTTGCTCACAGTTTCATAAATTACCTGTTTAGAATGCATGCTTTGACTGCTTTTGACCACTTTGCTTATTAATACTTGAGGTTTTGGCTCTACAAAGTACAGTCAACTCATCTCTATTGTATTGCTTATGAGTGCAGTAACAGTGAAATCATGCCCACGAAAATTAAGAGGGTAAATTTAAATACTTTAATTTCACCATTATTAAAGTCTTAAGCTTCTGCTTAATCACAAACACTTAAAAAATACACCAATCACTTCTGTGATTTAAATATGTCACAAAATATTTCCTAGCAGAATTCATCTCTACTGCATATGGTAGGATGATGGTCTACCTACATACTCATAGTATTTGTGACTGTAATAATCCCGATTAATTACTTTAACCTGATGATTTTTAAAAATATTTTTAAAAGTTAGAAATAATATTTTTAAGATCTTCTTTTTCATGGAGTATTGAATTTTATTTTTTTTTGCAAACCAAAATGTTACCATTTTTTTGCCAATATAAAAAGATACTTGTATTGAAACTCTTGGATATAAACCTGTTTTGTCATTGGTCTTACTTAACAGAAGTATAAGAAGATATTTTCTATTATTAATAGAATTAATAATAGAATAATTACTTCTATTATTAATAGAAGAAGATATTTTCTGTGACGCTTCATAGCAGTGCACTCAATCTCAGATAGGCTCTTTGAAAGGGGAAAACTTTACCTTGAATTCAACATAACATAGAGAATGCATAGATTCAAAGAATCTGCAGTAAATACAAAAAATATTTTATGCAATGGAAGAATCCAGTGTGATCCTAAAAAGCTCTTTAGAAGGCTGCTAGATACTTGAGACCTTTGGTTGGTGCTGGCACCAACATTTTTGATCATGAACATTTTTGATGATACAGAAATATAGAAGTCTAAATCTAAACAAACAATCCATTTTGAGAGGTTGTTGACCCATTTCCCACCTAAATTCTATTGCATACCAATTATATGCAGATTTGCAACAAAATAATGCTTGTATTAGCAGCAACACCTGATTTACTAGATGGTTGAAAATGCATCTCACCAGTGTCATTTCTGCACAGATATGACAATCTCAGTCTCTTTCATTCAAAGACCTGGCTTCAAGGAGGAGGTGGATAGTAGCATATATTAGCACTACAGTATTGTCATATCAAAGTGCTAAACCTGAATCCATACACTTCACTAAATGTGGAAATTTAAGTCTTGAATTCACCCATTTGGGAAGTGCGCACTAACTACATAGGCACAGGATTAAAAGGGAGGTTCAGTTCAAAGGAAACTCTGTAGTTTGGAACATCCTTCAATACTTTTTCTAAAACATTTATTTCTGCTTATTAGATCAGAAAAAAGCAATATTTTGGGGGAAAAAATTGAACTAGATGAGGTCTGGCTTTGTAGCCCAGTGATAAGAGCACTTGACTGGGTCTAGGACAATACTGTACTTTAATTACTGAACTTTTCCTGCACTTGTCAGGAAATTTCACTAGTGAGGTTAAAAATTTTATTTAGTTTGGTAATCCATGAAGTACTAATGCACCCTTTTATTTTAGTTTATATAATTGCATTAATTAAGGCCACATGTATATTGGTCTAGCCACCTAAATGTTCAACTGAATTATGAAATGAGTACATACATATATTCTTCAGTGTAACAATGAATGTGGTTGATTTTCCTGGGGCTGTCAGACTTAATTTTTTGCTCAGAAGTGTGGACTATAATTCTGTGAATCAGTTAACATATGCCAAACCTTCAACTTTTACTCAGTTTCATTTTCATTCACAGCTTTGGCCTGTTGGTGCTGGAAAGGTGTTGATAACACACGGGTGTTTGGCTACTGCTGAGCGGTGCTGGCACAGCACCAAGGCTGTCTCTGCAGCACTGTCCCCTCACCAGCACACTGAGGGTGGCCCAGCTCTTGGGAGGGGACACAGCCAGGACAGCTGACCCAAGCTGAAGAAAGGGATATTCCACACTTTATGGCATCTGCTCAGAAATGAAAGCTAAGGGAAATGGGAGAGGGAGCAGGATGGGGGTGGCATTAGTTATTAGGACATTTGTTTTCTGGAGTGATTGCCACATGTACTGAAGCTCTGCTTCTCAGGAAGTGGCCTGACATCACCTAGTGTGGGAAGTAGAGAATAAATATTTTGTTTTCCCTTACTTCTCTGTCTGGCCTTTGTTTTTGTTTTGTTAAACTGCTCTTTTCCGCAACCCCCAAGAGTTTTTCGATTTTCTCCCTCTCCCTATCCTAACAAGGGAGTGATAGAACAGCTTGATGGGCACATGGTATGCAGCCAGGGCCAGCCCAGTACAATCCTTAAAGCAAATATCTACTTCCCAGTTTCATACTAATGTTAACCTACCATAGGAAAAATCTTGTGCTATGATGAGACAAATTATTTTGCTTTTATTTTTACACTTTTGTTTCTTTGGCATGATAATTCAGACATCATTCATAAACTGATGAAGTCAATTCAAGCCTTCAAGCCCACAAATAAAGATGTTTTTGCTTGTGATAACCTTCATTCATGAAGGTGAAATTTGCTGTATGCAATGTATGTTTTAATGGTTAAAAAAATCTGAAAAAATGAAACATTTCTAAAAATAATCAGAAAATCTGTGAACCAGTCTTAGTATTTTGTTATAATATATCTAAATACTTTTTTGTCCAAATTATTAATTTAATTTCTATTAAGTTAATGAATATTCACTTTGACTGAGGCCACGTCAGTGGCAATAATACACTTGTGGAAGTATGAGATTAAGTATATTTAACCTCAATATGTGCTTCTCAAGATAACTTCTTGTGTACTATAGAGAATATTTTACTCACCAAGAGCTTTGTAAAAGATCTGCAAATCTGAGAAGCTGCATAACCTGTAATTCACTAAAACAAAAGCAGCATATCCTCTAGTTAAAGAGAAAACAAGATCTAGACCTAATCAGACTTTTCTAATAGAACTCAGGAATGTTTAGTACTTGAACAATAACACCACAGAGGTCTCTTTAAATAAATAACATAGTGGAAAATTGAGATAAAATCAGTTTCCAGCGTGGCTGAAAATCATACTTCAACTGCTAGATAATACTGCATAATACTGAAATAATTGAATGTATGACATTTGGAGGATCTTTGTTTCCCACACATTATTCATTTTGCAGGAGTGCCAACCTATGCTCAGGACTGCAGGAGACAGGAGACAAAATCCAATTATGTATGCCTTTTGAAGAGCAGTGAAAAACACAGCTAGTGAGCTAGTTCAGGAGGTGTAAATATTCTTAATATGCTAGAATGAAGTGCAATATATCTTGCATTATTCTACCTAGAAAAAGACTAGTAGCTGGGGGATTCCATTTGACTGACAGGGCAATCTACACAGACAAGACAGGAGATAAACCCAAATTACAGAATGACAAATTGAAGTGGCTAAATCATAAGAAAAAATCATAATATGATATAAAACCAATGTCTCAGTTTGATTTCCCAAAACTTATCCTGTCTCCTTGTTTTTGTAAGGAGATACAAAGGGAAGTGGTAGGCTATATTATAAACTCTTGGATTTTGTGGATTCTTTTTTTCCTTTGGAAATTCTTCTCTCTAACCACATCCTTTACCTTAAAACTTTGAGAATGGTAGAAGAAAACCTATGCTGTTTATGGAGATATTTGTATCATATATACACACATCTCCAGAAACACATAACTAGAGGCTTCAACTAAGTTTTCATCAAGGCTCTTAATTCAGTATCCATAATGTCATATTGCAACTAAATTTAAGCTATTTAGCTAATAGGGAAAATTGTGCTGTGTTCATGAAGGTCTTGAAGGCTGTGATATTCAGATGGACAGGAGAATGACAGACAAGCACTTTTCTTCTTCTCACAAGCTGAAAGTAAATGTCAAGGCAATTTTATTGTGACCTAGAGTAGAAATTGCACAGCCATAAAGATCACTAATTCTCTGCACTGGAAAATCTAATACATTTTTATGCATTATCAATAAATCTGCTTTAGTGAGGAGTCCTGGAAGACTTCATGTCAGCTCTTACCACACTAAGGCTGGCTGAACAGGTGCCTTGAAAATTCATTGTCCTTCTCCTTGTAATACAAGTTTGAACTATCATAGCTAGCCTTAGTTATGCATTTAGAGCTTTAGGTTCAGAACTAAAATACTCACCATGCTGCAGGAGGAAACAGAGGTTGAGCAGACAATAAGAGGTAACTTTATTACTAAATATTCACCCAGAATAAAAATGTATTACTTACTATAGTGTTAATCAAAACAAGCATCTTGTCTTTCCTATCCATTAATTGGCAACTGATGACCAATTCCAAACAGCATATATTTACAAACATTAGTACTGATAGGGAAAGTTTATTGTGCTCTAATGGACACATTAAGTTTAATGTGTTCTAATAACTATTTGGCACCACCAAAATAATGTTATTCTAGAAGCCCCACTAGTATGGACCTTGTTCATCAGAGACCTATAGAACATTTTATTTATAAAACAAAACAGGTTTTTTTTTTAGAAGCAGATGTGGCCAAAAATTTTAGAAAGTAATTTTCTTCAGTGAGAGCTGTCTTTTAAATCAACCAACTTTCCCAATCAATATTGATGATATTTGGATTATTAAATGAGTAAATATTTGTAGATCTTTGCTGTCTCTCTCACTTTAATGTGCTAACTGGAATTATTTCATGTGCAGTTTCTTCATGGTTAGATATTTGTGTACCATTAGAATGAGGGATTCTTTTGTTTTTGTGTGTTTCTGCTTTATTTAATGTATCAGTAATAGAAACCCTGCAGTTCCTCCTGATTTCTAAAACAGTGATTCTCAAAAAGCCATCACTGCAGTGGCTAATCTTTTTTTTTCTCACAAATAAGGTTTCATGGGTGTTTGCAAGGCACATTCAGTTGTTCTGATTTCTCTTTTTACTGGTAGATTGAATTTGCTGCTCAGGCAATTACTGGCTGCATCTTCACAAAGAAACTCACTGAGTTCAGGCACAAGCATTACTTTATGATGAACTTCAGCTTTTAAATATTTGCAGGTTACCTGGCTTGAGTCAAGTATCATATTCTCAGTTCAGGGGCATAGTCAGAGAGACAATGGCTGGAGGGTCACCAAAGGGTATGGATGAAGCCAATCTATTTGCTGGAGGAAGTCCAACCACCCTGAACTGAGCTGTGCTCCACCATTCAGTTTCAGGGTTAGGGAACATTATTTTGCTATTAGAGATGTAGAAAGGGTAGAAAGGTAAGGAGTGAGCTGAAGTAAGTCCAGGGTAAAATGATGGTATCTACTCTGACAAAAGTTAGAAGGAGAATAAGGGATCAAATCTGCTCTAAGCTTCCTCTGGCCAATGGAAATGACTTCTGCAGAGCAGGGTCTATGGAAAACAGCCAGAGTAATCACTGATCACTAAGAATACTCTATCAAAATCTACTGTCTCTGCCAGGCTGTGCTATGCAGAAAGAGACCTGATGTTGCCTGTTTTGTGGATATTCTCATGAGAATGGGATCTGGAAAGTCTGTGAACGTTTTATAACCATACTTTTAAATTGCAAGTTTTACATCAATGTGTCTAGCCCTGCAGCTGTTTTGAGACATGACTGAAATGCACCTTAAGGAGCTGAAAGGATACTTCAGTTCTAATTCTGAACTTGAGGCTCTTGTACTACCCTCAAAGTCTGCTGCATCTTCCTCAGTTTATTTATATTGTCCATTTTGGAAGGAACAAGAGTAAAGAAGATTAAAAGCAACACAAAAGCAAATTTGACTGTTTTAAACTGCTATACTTACAGTTCCAAGGAAGAACCTGAAGGGCTGTGATATGCATTAAACAAGTACTGAGGTGACAGCCTTTTCCATAAGTCTCTACTTCTGGAATAAAAAGAGTCATACCTTAGACTGCTTAGACTATATCCAATGTGTTTAAAGAGGGAAAAAATCCCTAAACAAAGATATAAAGCATATCATATACAGTTAACACACACTGGAAAATAAGATGAATGAAATAGATCTGACAACATGAGGTCTGATTCAAAACCAAGCATTTCATTAGCTGTGAAAGCAAAGTGAGATCATTAATAACCAATACCAGTTGGAAAGTACTACAGCTCTAAATTGTATTAATGTTTTAATTAGTCTTCTGACATCCAGTGTGTCCTGAGGAAAGTCTAGAGATTTAGTGTAGGCATTTGAACGTTTTTTGAACGTTCAGATGCTAATTTTTGGATAGTAATTGACTGCAGAATGGTTTATATTCTTTTTTAAATCAAGACACATCACTGTTCATAATCATCTTTTTAATGTTACTCTTCATTAGAAGAGTTCTAAATAAGTTACTGCTGCCTTCTGGAAGAAAAAAATTGCTTTTTTAAGGTAAATTCTCATCTAAAAGTTGGTTATGTCAGGTACTTTCTCTACAAGGATGCATTAAAAGTGTCATATATTTCAGACATGCATAAAGCATGTCATTACAAGTACCCTAAAGTTGGTAAATGTCATATTCAGAATACCCTAATGTTTTTAGATGCCTTTTCCTGGTATTTAGGGCTTTTTTCTGTGACAGCCTAAAACTGCCAGAAGTCTTCTCTCTTCACTGTAAAGAATATGCACTTTCATTATTCACTTTGCATTAATATAAGCTCTAAAGATTATACGCAGCTTATTTTCTGCTACTTATTTAATATCGGTCAAATAGGGTGAATTCAGCTCCACTCAAGAGAAAAGAATAACTTTTAGATTGAAAAGGAAGAATGAGAATGATTTTTGTCACAGTCAGTCATGCTGTTAATGGTAGCAATTCATCTCCTGTCAATTAATTCTATAAATACACTAACAGTCCCAAGTTTTTGAGGCTGCAGTTAGAATGCGAGATGCATAACTTCTGCCATGTGTACAGTAAACTGTTTCAGAGAGATGGATAATTTCTTGGCTCAGAGTTCAACACTGGAAAATTAGAAATGTCCTGCTACTCTTGCTTTCACCAGCAGATGTGATATTTTTTGTTTCTATCAACAAGTCATTTCATGGTTATTAAAACACAAAATAATCAGTGTCAAATGTCATTTGTCTGCATTTTGAGATTTGGTGGCAAAAAGAGCATATTGATTTATTGCAATACTGAAAGTACTTCCTAATCATACAACTGAATTTAACGTGATTCATCATTATTGGGGGAGTATATTTCTATGGCATTTTCTCATGTGACTGATTTAGGGTACAGTGGACATTTATGTTTTAAACTGCAGTCTCTGTGAAATTACAGATCACACCATTTTGACTTACAATGAGCAAGTCCTGAGATGGCACATCACCTGTATTTGCATGCACCCACATTGGGGCAAGGCAATAAAAAAAGTGCTGGAACCTCTCCAGGCCAGGAATCGGTGTGAAAAGCAGTTAACAACTCTCCTGCACTGCCAATTATAGCTTCTGTATTGCTTCAGCTCCAAGCCTATGTGTTAAAGCTGGCCAATGGTAAATCCACCTAGAGTGATTCCTCTTTAATGTCAGCAGTGAAAATCATGAATCATCAAGCCATCCATCACTAATGGCTATCCATCATTCCAGCCTCACAATTGCTGTGGGAGGATAACAGAGGTGTAACGCCAAAGGGTTTCTCAGTCAAGAATGAGAAGATATTTAAAGTGTCATCATTTATATTACAGTGATGAAGAAACTCTACAGAAGAAGAAGTGGAGAGGAAAAAAGAGCTTTGTTCCAGGAGTATTTGTGTAACAGAAGTATGCCAACAGTTTTCTAGATAACTCCCCTCTCTTCTGTTGCTCTGTCCTAAAAGACCTGAGGTTTGAAGCAGAAGGTGTTTGAAATTCACTTGCTTATCATTTAGATTCACAATGCATGGGCTGGTTTTCACTCCAGGCCCTGGTGTTCCTAAAAGCAAAGAATCTTAATTTTTGCACACAGGATAAAAAAACTTTCTTCAAAAAACAACCAAAAGATTTTTTTAAGAGAAGGGCCAATTTTTTGTCAGTTCTAAATACTAAAAAAAAAAAAAAAAGATTTGTGGAAAGTTCAGAGTAGCAGATCTTGATCTCTCAAAACTGAGAGTTCATTTTTTCATAAGAAATAACATTTTAAGGAAACCTAATTTGTGCTGAGTTAAATTGAATCAAAACACAATGCTTTGAAATTACTAAATTCTTTTACTTTGACCTGAAATTCATAGTTTACATTTTTGATTTGAGGATTTATTTTTTCCCTCTTTTACCATTATTTTCTCCTCAGCTTTGCTATTTGATCATGAGTTGGATGCTTGAGCTGCAGTTTTGGAAAACCTTCACTCCTCAACATTCATGTGATGACAGTTTCTTGAACATGAGTAGTGCTGC
The DNA here is from genome assembly GCF_001522545.3 of Parus major. Lineage (NCBI taxonomy): Eukaryota > Metazoa > Chordata > Aves > Passeriformes > Paridae > Parus > Parus major. The sequence goes on along the minus strand of NC_031773.1, from coordinate 41,448,683 downwards.
TGACTAAGAGTAAATGAAAGATGTGTATAAATTACATTTCAGCAACCATGAATCATGTTAGTGTTTGTGCAACTATCCATGGTTTTGGCAATGAAATGCAAGCCTGTTTCTAATAAATCCAGTGAAGTCTTTAATCTTTCCTGATGAAATGCCAGTCAGTCATACCAAATGGAATAGTGGATATCAAATTAAACAAATATGCAGTATGCTCTGGAATAAGGTGATCAACTTCATTTTATTCTGTGACATCCTAATGAGTCACACCACCTTTATGACCTGTCCTGAATGTAGAAAGGGTCTGTAGTGGTTTAGGTTCTCAAACCTAAACCCATTTCCATGGTTGGTTTCTTTCTTCCTTACTAAAAATCAATTAATGCAAAACCAGCACAGGGTACTTCAGAAAACATAGATATTAAAACATAAATATTAATCACCAGCATGTACAAAATACAAAATTGACAGTAAAGTAATTGTCTAGCTGAGTTCTCCTTTACTCACTAGGCTTGATTTTTAATACAATAAATCATTATTTGCTCCTGAGCAATCCTCTGAATAACTATTTGGTTTAGTTTTTAATATTAGTGGGAGTTAATATGAAAGCAGATCATACCTTCAGAAGGTCTGATTCTTATGGGATGCTGATCAAGGATCTGATAGACTTTTTAACTTCTGTCTTTTTGCATTAACTATATGCTGAAATTTGAAAGACAAACACTCTGTTGAAAAAAATACTAGTACACAAATGTTTCTTCTCTCCTACAGAAGGCCAAATTTCTACACAATATATACATGCACTGAGGTTTCAGAAAACAAGAAAAAACAATCAAGTGGGTAGATCATGAGAAACCTCTGTAATGTTTGAGGACAAATGTGGTGACCACCTTTAAAAAGCAAACCTTTGAGCAAAAGGTGCTAATTATTTCCTTGGGAAAACTTACCTGCAAAAGCCATATCCATTAAGCTGATGCTATGAAATGTAAAAGGCAGAGTGCTATCAAGGTTTGACATTTTCCCAAATTCTTCTTTGTCACTTTTAGAGGGTTTTGCTATTCCACTTAGGTCAATAAGATAACTTGATCCGTTGCAGAATGCTTTATTCTGCTCTATTTTTCAAATAGTACCATGAAAGAAACATGCACAAATGCTAGAGCCAAGAGGAAGGTTTTAATGTAGAACTCAGCTGTAAATGAGCCATGGCAAAGTTTGGGGTTAAACCTGAATTTTGTATTATCTGAAGGAAAACTTCCAAGGCTCAGTTAAGAAAAGTACAGATGAAGGTTCTTTAGAGTGGTAGCACATTAAATTATCTTGACTTTCAAGTTTTAAAGACATTCTTTACACAAAAAAAATGTTCAGGTTAGGATGTTAGGGACAGATCTGCCAGATCTCACAAGAAGTCTGACAGAACTTTAGCATTTTTTATTGCATTTGGACTGTCATAATGAGATGACAGGTGAATATTTCAACTCAGATTTTTGGATCTGATGCAATGAGTTCTAAAGCCAGAGTTAACCCATTGCCAAACCATCACTTCAGGGTGATGTTCATGGCCCTGTGAAAGTCCAGTAAATGGTCTGCAAAACATTTAAGACTTACTCATCATGTCTAAATAGATCTTAAATGAGACCTCTCTTTGGTAAGTCTTGAATTAGTCTGTGGTTGCTGAGAGAAATTTTCTTCCCTGAATGTCCAGACCATACACTGGGAGGAAGGACAGTGCAGTGAACTGATCTGGCAATCCTTGCCAGAAACATGTTGGACACAGGCTTCTATTCAGGCAGGACTGTGCTTCAAGGCAGAACACCTATCCATTCAGAACAATACACTGCTTTTGTTCACCACTGTGACTACTGTGCTTCCAACTGACCATGCCACTAGCACACAAGGAAAAGGTCAAAGAAGGAAAATTAAATGTTTCCATGACTTCTGTAGTTCATGTTTATTGTAGCTGCCTGATGCTCAGTTCCCACAGCCTATGGAGGAACCTTTAGACCCTTTAAAATCAGGAGGAATTAGTCCAACAAGGTGTCCATGCCTGAAACTTCACCTCTTGAAAAGACTTGAGTTAAGCAGCTGGGGCGATGGGAAGCCCATGCATAGAACCTGAATCTCAGCAGACACAGCAGAATTCTCAGTTTGACCTGAATATGAGAAAGAAAACAGATGTTAATGAGGTAAACATAAGGAGGTACCAGAATTAGGAAAAACAGGTCATATGAAAGAGGACACAAGAAGAAAAAGACACATGGACAGAGTAACACTGCAGACTTAAAGGATAACATTTCAAGAGAACTCAGTAAAGGATTCCCCAGGGACAAAGAGACATGGCACCTGAGATGCAACAATCATTCCAGACACAGAGAGTCAAAAGGGGTCAGAAGTGGGGCAGGAGATTTTGGATGATTTCAAAAAACCCATAATATCCTGTGGCTGCAGGAGCTTCTAGTAGATTAATGTCTCCTAATGTTGTTTATTTGCCTACACTAAAAATAAAATAGAATAAGGAAGCAATTTTAAGGAGTGCTTAAAATAATGATGTCATCTCTTAGAGCCATGTGAAAAAACTGCTTACTATTACCAATAATACCTACAAGTACTGGAAACCAAGTTTACTATGAGTAGTTGGGGTGTTTGGCATGTTATCCATTATAATTTCACTTTCTTCCTCTTTCAAGTTAAAAAGTTTATTTCCCTTTTTTGCAGTAAATAAAAAAGGAATTCACCCTCATTATTCATTTGTTCTGCTTTCAGATAATACTGCTAGAAGAACTTACAAAAACCTGAACTTATTTTAGGAACTGATCATGTCCATGGAAATTAGCCTGAAATCCCCCAAGAAAGGACATCTTATTTCATTCCTGTGGTAAACTACACGTGTTTCTATAATAAGGCAAAAACATGATTGTGTTAATTTTTTCTGACATTTAATGAATATCTCAACTTTTCTGATAAGGTTTTCTATTCATATTTACATAATTTTTTTCTCATATGTGGCTTTCTATCTTTGTTCAACAACAATTCACATTCAATAAAAAAGATTTTTTTATTCTAATGTGAAATACATACCTACTTTTCTGTGTGCACACTTCTGTTATAAGACAAGGAATAAGCAAATTTTCAATGTCATGATCATCAAAATATTATTGGACTAACATCTTTAGATGAAGTCTCAGCATACACATTGAATTACACAAGAATGAGAATAAATAACCTTTTAATTTAAAATAACAAAAATTTCAGCAGTGGCAAATTGCCTTTGGTAGGGTTAAACATGTATAATAAGATTGGTCACTTAATGGCTAAGTAAACGTTTTAATTTTCCCCTCTCACTTTAGGGTGTCTTTGCTGTCTTTTTCTCTAATTTTCCACAACAACCAAAAGTAGGACAGAAGTTTTAGGAGGCTGTTCTAGCCACTGTACTGTGAAATCTGTGAGTGCATTTGTTTGTACATGCCAAACCCCAGATAAGCATGTGCAAGTATGTAATTACATCTTTACCTGTCTGGCTGAGATGTTTGCTTTCCCACATAAAAATTTCCAATGTTAAGTTCTGTGAAATTCAGCCAGCAAATAAAATCTGTGATAACTAAAAAGGCTGCATTTGGTCATGGTCAACAAAGCTTGAAACTTACTGTCATATGAGGCTGAGAGATGTCTTTAAATTTAGTTCTCATTTATGCTCATTACCTTTTAGGGCATCACTGTTCAAAATACATTATCTTCCTATGTAAGGAGCTGAATTTACACTTTCTTCAGATATAATTTGCTATAAAAGTGAAAAGAGAAGACAAATTAAAATGTCCCCTCAATCTTGTGAAGCTGAATTTTGCACCTATTTGACAGATAAACACTTTTTATTCTGCCAAGTTCTGTACAAGAGTTTTGGGCAGTTCTCTTCCCATGCAGATTTCAGTCCTGTATTTTAATAGGTTATTCTTGATTCCTTTTTGAGCCACTTGATCTACAGACTCTGAACAGCCATTGTTTCAGCCACAAAAATCTCTTCCCTAGAAGCAGCACTGACTGAATTGAGGATGGTAACTGTGAAATAGTGTATCTTCCTCTGTGAGCCATGAAGAAACAACACACAAACCTGGACCTTACCTACTCCTTACCCTCTTCACAGATATTAAATGATGTGGTGATCTCCAGAACCACAGAACAGTGAATGACTTCTTAAAATTATTTTACCTGGTTAGGATAGGATTTGTTATTTAGAGTTCTTGGTCACTGATAAAAAGTATTTCAGTGAAAGGTCTAATAGTACAGAAGAAGAAGCTATTCTCATAAAAATGAATATATTAATTTACCTTTGTCTTCATCACCTCTTTTGATTGATGAGTGAGGTTTCTCAGCATCTCTAGTTCAGTTTTCTTACTGCAGTCGCTGCAACTTACTGCTTTCCCTGTTTTTCTGCTGAAGTGACTGAGGTGTGCATGACATGTTATGGACTGGCAACCTCAGCTCTGGCTCCAAGCTAGAGTAGGTGTGCTTTGCTGTACTTTTCCCCACAGTCCAGATGTCTCTTCAGTTCAGATGAACTACTGCTTTCTTTCCTCCATCCTCTGCCTTGTTTTTTCAAGGAACACAGTATGCACCTATGTATGTACACACTGATTTTACCTTCACAGTACTGTCTGGAGTGTCTGCTAGATCAGGACTGTGGGGACCATTGTACAGCACACCTGCAGCACAGTGTTACTGCCAGAGGCACCTATTCTGCTTCCCATAATTATAAACACATTAGCTGCCTTCATCAAGAGGCAAATTAGTGGCTGCATCATCCGATATTCTGAGAGCAACAGGTCACTTTCTACATTGTGCTCGTATAAGTTTCCTACAGAAGCTTTAGTGGTAAGTATTGCTAATAAACCCACCTCTTTAATTTGCGTGGCAGCGCTTTCTAAGACAGAAGACAGTGATGCAAATGTAGGAAGAAGAGCTCACTTAAGCTGACTAAAATCACTGGTGATATGAGCCCTTACAGGAAAACTCAATGATTGTCAGTTTGCATCAGCTTCTGGTCCAAGAACACCAGAAATAACACAGTTTTCAGCAGCCCATATATGCCTTACCCTGAGTTTTGACACAGATGAGCAAACTTGTTTGTCCTTCCCCTTGATGTTGTCACACACAATCAGGTCCTTTGAAAATTCACTTGTCATAAGCAATTCAACTTCTGCTGCACATATCAAGGTCTGCCACTCAGGCTTATGTGCTGTCTTTAGTTTCCTCATTTGTCTAGAGCAAACTACAGGTATATCCCCAGTTTCTGTATTGCCTTTTTACACCCCTACACTAGTAAGAAAGGATTGATCCTGGTGTAATGCTGGCACAGAGCTGGCAGGAGTCACTGGACACTGACAGTCTACAAGGGAAAAGCACTTGCAGCTGCACAGAGCAGCCTAAACCTGCCTGTGCAGACAGCTGTGCATATTGGTGACAAGTGCAAACTCAGGAAAAAATCCCCAAGCCTTCAAAAGCTACAGAGAGGGAAAATGAATATTTAAAGTCTCTTAGAATTGTTTACATTAGGAAAGACCTGTAAGGTCATCAAGTCCAGCCATTAACAATGTTCTGCCAAGACCACCACTAAACCATGTTCCTATGTGTTATATGTACACATCTTCTAAACACCTCCAGGGATGGTGGCTCCTCCACTTCTCTGGGCAGCCTGTTCTAGTGCTTAACAACCCTTTTTCATTATTTTTTTTTCTTGATATATATCTCCTGGAGCCTGTTGAGGTTGTTTCCCTTCATCCTATCACTTGTTACCTGGGAGAGGTGACTGACCCCCACCTGGCTACAATCTCCTTCCAGGAAGTTGTAGAGGATGGTAACACCTTGATCCTCCTTTCTTAAGGAAAAGCTTAAATAACCTTTATATAAGATTAAATAACCCCAGCTCCCTCAGGTGTTCCTCATACAACTTGCTCTGTAAACCCTTCACCAGTTTCTTCTGGGTGTTCTTTTCAGCAGACTTCCAGTGATGCTCTGATAGGGGATAAACCTGGCTTTGGGCTGAAAGTAGCTCACTCAGCAAAGTAGTTTCTACTCATGCAGTGGAGAAGTGTAATTTAAAGCTGTTTATGCCAGCCTTCTAGCACTTTGCCTGCCTTTTAGCTGGTCTGCTATCTCTCAGACTTGTAATTTGATGTAAATTAAAACCTCTGGAGTAGCATGTTCTCTCTACTCCTCATCTACACAAAAATAGCTGATGCTGACTTCAGGTTTTGATACATTTTGGTAATCAAGGATAAGGTATTTCCCTGAGCACATAAACATAGATGTGCCTGGGTCATCTGCAGCTATGGCAGGGCACTGCTTTGCCTACCACCTGTGTCTGCACTGTGCACCCCTTCCAACTCCCTGGTTTTCTCCCCAGCACCTCTTTATGGTGCAGAGTACTTTCTCTCAACTTCTCCTGACAATTCTCACAGGAAAACAGTCACTAATATAAACCTTACTGTGAAATATTGATTCTATAAATAGCCTGGGGATTGTCTTCTGTGACATTTTTATTCTAGAAAGTGAAATATGAGGCTTTCTTGACATGTATATCTCAATGGTTATAGCTAGCTAAGGATTTGGTGGCTAGTGGATCAGAACTGCTAAATGTCATCAATCACCATTAAACATGTCATTTGTTATTAAGTCAGAACAGAAACCAAATGTACACAAATATTTTTCCTTGTCATATTCTCAAAGAATTGCAAGAGGATTAATTAAGGCTTTTGAAAACAACATAGAAAATTTTGTGGTCTTTTGTACATTTTAAAGATCCAAAGAAATGCAAAACACAATGAAATATCTGTCAGTCTGAATTAATAACAGATGCAAGTTCTGAATAAGCAGAATTAGAAGAAAACAAATAGAATTTCTTCATAATAGCAAACCTTTTCAGTTTATCTTCTACAATGGGTTCACCATTACCTGATTTTCATTCTTCTTACTCCTTTGATTGGGCTGTCCCTTTTATCACCACAATTTTGTGAATAATATCAGATTATGTATTTAACCCAGCTTCTCAAATTGTTAAGGGAGTGTGACTGAACTTTTCCACCATGGAAAAAGAATAAAAATAAATTGTTCATTTATGGTCTTTCAGACCTGTTAATGGACTAGATTGAAGGTATTCTGTGGCATTAGAAATGCTCTAAGAAATTCTTTCCAAAAGAAAAATAAATGTATCTGTTAGGTAATTAATTCATGCACTGTAGTCTATGCTGTTATGCAGACATTTCAGTCCATATCTTGACTTTCTGATTATGCCCATTGGCCCAGTTCCATCTGCTTTGAACAGTTCTCTTCCCTGTTGATATTTCTCCCAAAAGTGAAGAAGCAATGGGTTACTGGCCACTGAGAAAACAAGGATTGATTGCCACAAAGTATTTAAACTTGAGAAAATGAGAAGCACTTTTCAATCTATGTCAGTGACCCAAGTAGCCCAGGACACTGTCATCAACCCACATTTCTGCTACTTGGCAACTAAAAGCAGGTAAAAGCAGAACTTGTGTGCACCTCCTCTCAGAAGAGCGATGAGTAAAAAAGAAATTATAGGTTTTTTTTCTTTCTTGTGTTAATGTATTTTGCAGAATCAATAAATATGTGATATCCTCAAGGAGTCCATCCACATGCATGGAAGGGGCTGATGGCTCCCATTCCAGAACCTGATGTGCAGTATTTGAGAGACAGAGGTGGAAATACATGCTTTTAGGTAAGACTAAAATATTAAAATGTATACCTTCCTAAAGCATCCTTGCACCTTGGTTATCTACATGCAAGAATTTGTTATAAATCAGATGAGTTCTAAAACTGAAATACTAGCAATGATCTGGGTTCTCCTCGTCAAGTCAATGGGAGGAAGGAGGAGAAACCTTCTTTTCGTTTGAGAGAACTGTAATATTTTCATAGGCTTAAATAGACAGACAGATGGACTTCTGATCTTTCCCACGTCTCAGTCCAGTACTCACAACAGACAATAACCAAATGATATCTCCTTTGAATTACTGCATTGTATTAGAAAAAAAAAAAAAAAAAGAAAAAAGATATGATTTATACTATTTCTTCACACTGCTGGAATGTTGTGAGTAGATGCTACTTACTTTTCCCTAATTGATCTCGTACAAAATGTGGTGTTTGTGGTGCCCCAGGAGCCAGAGATTGCACAGACACAATGGTGCAGGCCCAAGTAGAACCCAAAGCTGCAGTGCAGTGCACAGAGCTCAACAGCATCCTGAGTCTGGGCAGGCATTTCCAGAGTGGACAGTTGTCATGGAAAGCATGGGTTCCTGACCTGCCTCCCACTTCATAATAGAGATGTGACTCCACTGTCATTGAGTTACTGAGTGGGAACAGGTCCATTTTTCCACCATTTTTAACATCCATAAACTAAAAAGTTCTGAATTGCCTCCCTGTTTTAGTTTAATAGCAAAAATCATGCTGTATAGACATGCATTTCAATTACAGATACACAGAAGTTTTTTTGTCACAAATACTAAATGCATAATACATGACTATTCAAGCCACTTCTACTAGGAGAGCATAATTTAGAAAAGGTGTCTTGTTATCAGTTGGAGGCAGAGTAGTGCATATTTGATGACACTTCTGATTACTAAAAAGATTTCATCTCCATTTGATCTTAATTGGATGTGCTTTTCATTGTCTTAGCTCGATTTTACATTTACTTGGAAGAAAGATTCTGGATGTAGATTAATTTCTAAGTGTGTCTTTTTTACAAGAAAAATATCAAAATTCTTTTGTACTTTGGGAAAAAAAAATAAAAAAAACATATCCAGTCTTCCTTCTTTGTCCCTAAATGCAAAATCATCCATGAGGACATTAGAAAAAGCAGCTGCACCTAATGTGATGGGTTGCAAGCCATCCCTGTATCCCGAGGCCAGGAGCTGCCTTGCTGAATATGCTTGTAATTGTATAAAATCCAGGTGCCTTTTTCAATCATACACAGAAGTACTTGGGGGTAGTCACCATGTCCTCAGGATTCATTTAGAAACACCACACAGCAAACCACTCAAGAGCTAGCATGACTCAGTGTCTGCGAGGTGTCATTCTACCCTTTTGTTCTCTACACTGAACCTGAGCAGCTGATTCATTTCATTTAAAAATACACTCATGTTAAGGAAATCTGCTCAAATATGCACTGTGTAAAGACTGATTAATTCAAGATGTTTGAATCTAGACACTCTGGTAGCTGTAGTAGCCTTGTAATTAGGGTCATACAGGGTCTAATTTGTCTTTGATTAAGTAGGTACTAAATTGAAAAATCCTATGAATATTCACATGGAAAAAATAAACACTTTTTCCCTTATTTAGATATTTTCAGCTAGATAAAATATATAACTTAATTGTTGTGCAACCCTAATACATTTTTTCTGTCATATTCTTCATAAAATATTTTTTAAAAATCACAGAATTATGGTATGAGGAAAGTTTCCTGTAAAAATAAAAAAATTATGATATTTCCTGACCAGCAGGCCTGAGTTTTTAAATCAGAGCAGATCCCCATCATACTTACCCTGTTGATAACTAGAGGATATTGCAATTGATCTAATTACTTTTTTTTTTTTTTTCCAAATCAATGCAAATATGGCTGGTAGGGTGTATCATATTATTGATGCATTCAGAATTGTAGTTTGCCTCACCCCATGCACCCTGATGACCCAAGGCAGCCTGTCCATGCAGATTAACTTCTTGCAAATTTGGAGCATCTGAGTTTGGAGGCCAGGCAAAAAAACCTGCAGACAGAAGATGAGCAACCAATGCATTAAATGTTATCTCTTTGTGCTGGTGCCTTGGCCACGAAACACAAACTGCTGAACCTAAACCACTACACTGTCCTTACAAATAATTTTGGGAATTAATGCATCATTGTAAGGGACATGTGAATTTATGCAATGTGTAGGACACATTTTCCAAAAATCCATCAGAGAAAAATCAGTCTCTGAATCAGGCAAAAATCACTGTAGTACCAAGGTAGTGTCTGAAGACAGGCTTTTTAGCCTAACCGGTTGATTTTACTGAAGCATAATTTTGCCACAAAGCTCATAATGCAGATTCATGAAGCTCAGATATTGGGATCCATGTGGTAAAAAGCATTTGTTTGGATGCTGTACCTGAGACATATCAGCAGTAAAATATTTCACAGACAGTCTTATAAAATAAGATCCAAATATTGCACTCATACTTACTTAGGGTAGCACAAATTCTTGCTTTCTGTTTATAACATTAATAAGTGAATTGTTACTCTATCACAGCCATTTGTTTAATCCTTCTTTTTCTGTACCCTGTCTATATTTCTTGCCTTTATGGAAGATACTCATCTTCCATAATTTAGTGCTGGAGTCATGACAAATTAAGGACATAGACAAGACAAGATACATAAGCACAGTCATTTCTTGTACTACACTAACTTGAAAATTAGGCTCTCAGGAACAGAAAGAAGTCCTTTCTCATGTTCTGTCTGCAGAAATGTTTGTCTAATTTTCTACCTTCTATTCCTTCTTTCAGGCACATCTTTATACATGGTGATAACTGCTTAAACTATCAGGATCTTATTCCTTCTCTTTGAATTGAAAGACTTCAACGTATGTAGTACTCTCTATCATCTCAGAGATTAAAAAAATTAGCCATGTAACTACAAGCCATGGTTTGGGCTTATGTTCCAATATCACTGCTGGAGAAGCAGCAGAACAAAGTTTCAAATCATTGTATGAATAAAGGGGGAAAATGCCTAGAACGGATGTTTAGCATTTAATTCTGCTGGTGGAAAATTGCCACCATCACTACAAGGGATAAGAATAAAACCTTTGTTTACACCTAATGTAATGTCACTTGGAACTTCCTAAAACCAGCAGGATATAGGAGTAATGTTTGTGTAGTCTTCTAAAAGAGAATGTTAGAAAGAAAAGTCAAAAAATAAAAAACATTCCCCCAAACTTAAAAGAAATAAAGAACAGTGGTTTAAAAAGACCTCCAAATGTTAAATAATGAGCTGAAACTCAAATGACTTTTGAAGATGAAAAAAGTTAAAACATGTAAAAAAGTCAGAGCTTCAAAGATCCTCAGGTTATTATTAAAAATATAATACCCAAACAAAGCAACAGTGAAGCTCAAGATGGTATTATAAATGTGTGTGTGTGTATGTGTGTGTGTGTCTGTGTGTGCATATAAAAATACAAAACAAAATAAAAGAAGAAACCTAAATTCACCCAAAAAGAGAAAAGTTTTAAAACACTAAGAAATGGCTGCACTCTAGTCACTACAAGCAAACCTTTAGGTTCAAATAAGGAACAGAAAACCCAAGGCATGACTCCACTTTAAAAGACAACATTTTAGTGAATAATTTGCATGAACTATTCCTAACGGGACTACAAAAGTAACTAAAAACATAGCCCTTTTCAATTTGCTTAAAAAAAGCTGCTTATGTGCTGAAAAATTCATGGTGGTCCATACATCATAAAATCTTAACACCAACTACTGCAAAGCCAGGATATTTTTTAATTGTTTCCTTAAGTACTTACTTGAGAAAAACCTCATTAAGACCTTGAGTAGCAGCTGAAGCTGACTGATTTCAGATAGACTTTGAGATTTATTTTTTTTTTACCTTATGCTCTTTTTTGTTTTACTTTCTCTTTTACTTAAATGCTGCTCTTTCATACATGTGCTTTCCAGTTTACAAGCCAGAATGTATCTGTTTGCTTGATGAAATTTTCAGTTTACATTTAAAGCTTGGGTAGTATTTAATGGGAATGCAGTGGATTTGACGAACTAGAATTGTCTTTTCCATCTCTCTAGAGGAAGTAAATCCAAATAACTGCCAGCTACCAAAAATAGTTTTGAGTCCAAAGAGCTGTGATGAGTTGAATCCATCCAAGGATCAGTTACATCGACATCAAATAAAGGGAAAATTGTCCTGTTGGAGTATGATCTGATGGTACTTGGGGTAGGGGCAGGCAGTGGCAAAGGAAAGGCTCTAAAACTAAGCCTGCTGAAGAAGTTTTGATATCTGTAAAGAAAAACCAGACAATTTCTTTGTGACAATATCCAGGGCTTAACATGTCTCCTAGCTAGACTTGTTTTATTCTCATGCTGTGGAATTTTTTTCTTCTTTTATCCTCCAGTGATCAAGTTTTAAATCTTGTTTTGATCAAGTTTATTGGTGAAGATGGCCTCTACTTCTTGGCAACAGAGTTTGCAAGATAAACAGTCATTAATACCAATAATCAGAAATGTTTGTGTATATTATTTCACATTTAAATTTTCTCTGGCTTCAGTTTTTCCTAAACCTGCATCCTGCCTCCTCATTCCCATATGGTACTGTTTGTCCTGATAACCCTGGGGTAATATTGAAAATTCTCTGAAATGAGTTATCTTCATTTTAATTCCCTGAAATGAAAGAAATAAATGGGGATTTATTTGTCATAAAGTCATTAATTACTAATTCAAAAAAATCCAAAGCAAAAGGGTACGCCATCCCCTGGTAATTAAAATAATAGGTTTTCCATTAAGATAGACTGTGCCAATTTATGTATTTACTCAGAAAAATTTCCTACAGTTTGCAAATAAAGAATGCACTGAACTCCTGCAGTGTGTTCAAGAACAAATATAGATAAATCCTTGACATTCATTTTAAAGTAAAAACATTTGGCAGCCTGAGAAACTTGCTGCTGGAGATTATAAATGTCTGTGACTATCATTCTGAATTCAGCATGATATTTACCAGTTAAATTTGTGTATCTTATGGTTTGGCTATAGCTGTATATGGTATCATTTCAGATGCTGGAAACAAAAACAAGCAGTTGAACAAGCAATAGGCTGCAGCATAAAACAAGCCTTTCGTTTGGAAATTTAGCTAGTTCTTTTCATCAAAATATAAAATCTGCCTCTCTCTGTATTTTTAAAAAAGTATTTCCATGTGCTGCAATTTGCCATCATGTAATCTGTTGGGAAAAATAAAGTAATAAAACCCTAGTTTGTTTCTCATCTAAATGGTAACTATGATTGTCTCAGTAGAGTGCTTCAAAAGTTGGGGGGAAAAAAATGTCCTTGTAAAGATATGCAGACAGAGCAAAGTGTTAATTATTGGATGCTAATGGATGAGTATTATTCATAATGTACTTTTAGACTGTTTTTTTAAGAAAAAAATGATCTTTCTATGGCTACAGTGGTCAAAAACAAAAAGGTAGTAGATGTCATTTTTAATGACATAGTATAGAGAATAATTGTAACGTCCTGCACAGTGATACATTAACTGCTGAGTTTTAGTGGCCATAGCATACAGTCACTGCTGTCTCCATCATCAGTAAGATGCACTGATTTGTATGTGAGCCTCAGAAATCTCTCTGAGAATACGGGATATAGACTTGGTATATCACAGACCCCAAATCTTTCAAAAATGTCACCGGTTTGTTTGGTTTTCAAAGCATGATAAAATATGAATCATCAACAGATGTTCTTCTGGGCTGCAGAGAACTTCTACAAACAAGCCTGAGTCTTATTTTCATTTGATATTCAATAGGCATGGCAACTAGAAGGTAGAGCACACCTCTCTGCATCATCCATCAGCGCATAGCAGAGCAGCTGCTACGATGTTGAGCTTGTAATACTTCAGCCCAAGACGAGCTAACAGGTCACATGTTTGCAGTAGGACAGCATACTGTCCAAGAAGTGAAATAAAAGAGTGTTGAGGAAGGGATATTCAGGTGAATTGTTGAAGTTGAAGAATTAAGTCCCTAAGAAAGTCTGTTCATATGTGAAGGCACAGAGAAGGTCCATGATGAAGTCCCTCTAACAGTCTTGCTCAGTGACATGCTTAGACTGCCAAGAGATCATTTAACTACCTAAAGGAATAAACACCACAGGTTGGTGGTTTGTTTTTATTTTTTCCCTTGATTTTGTGTTTGTTTTTTTGCTCGTAGGTATTCATAAATCAATATGCTTTGGATATAAGATTTAATTTTTTATTCAAAGCATGGGAAGGACTGCTACAGATTAAAACAGGCAAATCTGTATCTCTGACAGATAATTACAGATGATATTGGTCAAAGACAGAAGTAACTCTAGTAACTTTTCTTCATGAGATATAAGAATATTTAGAACTATTAATTATCTATTGTCAGTACACACACATATTTACACACATACATATATAATGGAAAACATTTTTAGTGTACAAAAATTATTTTTCTATTTAGGGAACAGATGTAAATCATTAAACTTTTCAAAATGAATTTTTTTCTACTTTTTCCTGGCTGAATTTCCAGCATCTGCTTCTTAGTTATATACCATTGACAGTATAATGAAATTACTGTAGCTTTTTTATACTATTTTAAGAGTTAGGAGAAATGTTAACCTTTCTGAAGGATTGTGAAATAAAAGACTATTATGTCAGCACTGCAATATCTGAATAAAAATAGCTTATAATCTTGTTATATCCTTAGTGCAGGTATTGCTGTTTGCTAGACCAGTGCAGCCACAGTGCTTTCCTCCTTGTTCTGTCACTCCCTGCAAGAGCCCAGGAGAAGCATTTTCCTATCATGCTGCCAGCAGCATGGCTTACCAACCCTCCACAATCAAAAGAGGGATCAAGCCTGGGGTTCATCCTGCTTACCTGCCTGGCCCAGGATATAACCTCAGCAAAGAAATAAGAAGAAACTAAAATGAGAAAATGAATGCAGACTGAGAGCAATTTCTATGCCATGTGGGAGAAATCACCCCACAAATCATACCTGTCCAGCCTCCTTTCCCTTCCTGTACAGATCTATTGCTCTAATGAGTCTTTTAATACAAGGTCTTGTGGTCTAATTAATCTTCCTCCAGGACATTAGCTGAATAACAACCAGAGAAGAAACCTCACTGTTCTCTTCACACTTGGTAGCTCTTAGGTACCCAGTTAGTAGGATTTTTAATGAGGAGAAATTATCTGTGTTTCAGGGTGCAAAATTTACAAACTAGGTTGGGATTTTGTTTTTATTAAAGCAACTTTTTTTTTTTTTTTTCTGAGACAGATGAGGGTTATTTCCCCCTCATTAAGATGTTAATGGAATGCTGACAAGTGTTTGGTATTTTTAACATAATTAACTATAGGGCTATTTTTGTTCTTTTCCAGCTATTTTTTTGTGTGCCTTTTATTTTCTAAGTAGCTCATCATATAATTAGGGATAATTAAACAGTTCAGTCCCAGAAACACAAAACCAACAGAAAAAGAGAAGACCTCGGACCCTCTTGATTCTTTCAAAAGAGTAAAAAATTGATGATTTTTAGACAGGTTAAAATAAACATTATAAAGATTGCATTCATGCATTTCAAGATAAACTGACCCCCATGCAGGACATTAGGGCTCTGTTTTGGAAAATGAACTTTTTCTGTATTTACCCATTGATATTCACAGATGTTCACTGAAAACAAAAAGTCTTGCTGAAAACTGCTAAAGACAAAAGATGGGGAAACTGTCTTATAAAGAGAGCTGTACCACTCTTTGACCTTCACCATTCTCAGGCTGAGCAGCTGCTAAATAAATACATTATTCAGGAATAGCTAAACACGGTTTGAGTCAGCTTGTGTTTGATTTCAGATTTGGTGGAGTAGTAGGAGGTGTGATGGGGGAACAGCTGTGTATTGGTTTTGAGTATAGCAGTCCTTTAGAGAAGAGTGCAGGAGCCAGGAGTGCAGTCGACCTGGATGTGCCACTGATGGTCTCTGCAATGTGTCTGTGGCTGCTGCTATCCCTGTCTCTTCTCTCCACAGCAGCTCTTTTTACCTGTCTCCTTGAGGCATTGGCAACAATTTAATTCGGTCCCAGGTGTCCACCTCCCCACAGCTGGCACAATCTGAGAGCCAAGCAGTGCCTGCCACTTCCCAAGCAAAAAAAAACCCCGGGGATTAATTGTATCCAAACATGATTAAAATGTCTATCCTAGCTGTGCATTAATGGACAGCAAATAGCAAAAAAACAATTGGAATTTAAGCCTTGATTATTAAAATGCTACAGTCCTTAATTCTTATTTATGTTCCGTTCTTAATGATGGCATAAATTCAACTGCAATTTTCAGAATTGCTAAATGTTACCAAAGACATTCCAAATCATTCTAGTAATATAACACTTCTACTCCACTGGTTGGTATGGAAAGGATTGAAAGGGTAATACACAGAAACCTACACATGCACTTAATCAAAATCCACTACTTCCCAGCAGTCCTCCTTATCAGTGAATGAGGAAATTGCCTTTGTGAGTTTCACAAATACATTGAAAAAAAAAAGAAAAAAGAAAAAAGAAAATAGTAAACCAGCTCAATTAGCAATTGTAACAATAGTGTTTATCCATTTTGAGACATTTTGTAAGCACTAGTTAAAGCCTTATTATAAGCTGAAATAAATCAGCAGGATAGTATCAAGCAATAGGAAAAGAGAGGAAATATGAACTTGCAGTTCATATAAAAAGAATTCTCACTTTATGTTTTAATATTAATTCAATTTATATTCATTGTAAGGACAATATTCAAAGTAAATTTTCAGGTGTCTATTGTGTTCTTGCACAAAACCTGTCACTAACTTAGGGTGGAAAACTTTCCTGGCTAATGCATCAATTCTGACACTAAGTACACTAACATTTGTGGATATATCCTTAAATTAATAGTTTGATTGTTTGTTTTTTTTTTTCTTTTGGGAAAGCTTAAGCAAAACTGTATCTTATATTTTTCATTTCTTATAAGAACATTATGGGTACAGACATATTTTTGTGTACATATTTTTTAAAAATATTTATTTTTGTTAACTTTTACTGGTACCTAAAAGCCAAATTTATTAAAATTAGAAAGATACAGTATGCTACTGCGGAGATACCAGTGGTAAAAGGACTGGAACAAGAATATTTTGATTAATTTTTTTTAATACATTAAATTAATTTCATCAGTAGGATCAAATTAAATAAGCAGAAGAATAATTATGTGAATTAGACTCAGAGTTCTGTGCTGGGTGCTAGAAAAACATGTAATTTGGAGATGGACTGATGAGTATGGTAAAACTGAGGAGTAAACCCTGTCCTCCATCTAAGTGGTCCATAAAAGATAAACAGGTTTTTGAAGAGATTCTAACACACTAACATTTTGTGTATCTTGCTAACTACTGGCCATAATGGCTGTAGTCAGATATTGTATTTTGTACTATTTCCTTACCCAAAGGTAAATGTTTATTTCCCCTTTTTTCACTGGAATCTTCTCACCTGACCAATTTATAGGTCTAGCAAAAATCACTGCTGGTTAATTTACACAGTGGTGTTAATTTCTACAAACAGGGTTATGAGGAGAAAGTGATCTGAAAAGAAAATAGAAGCATGATGAATGGCCAGATAATATCACTGCAGGGAAGTGCTTGAGTCACCTCCCTGGAGGTATTTGAAAGATGTGTAAATGTGCTTAGGGGCATGGTTCAGTGGTGGACTTGTCACTGCTTAATTAGTGGTCAGACTCGATGTTCCTAAAGGCTTTTCCCCAAAAATGTTATGATATTGTGTTCCTTAATGCATAGCAAGCATAAACTTTATTCTCTCCCTCACGTACTTTTTCCCCCTATTTTATTAAAAGAAAGTATTGTGAATACCCCTGTGTTCAGGGAAGTTGAGGTATACCCCAAGCAGCTGACAAAATTTCACTCTTGTCATTCATATATATATATATATATATATATATCTGATAATAATTCATAATGTATAATGTGATGAAATAGGTATAGTGAATGAATGTGCACTAAACATAAAGAAACAAAGTTATTAATTCAAATCATGTTTAAATACTATATAAATATCTTACTGGAAGTAAATTTTACTTTAATTTTTTATTTTCTTTGGTTTATCTTGGACCTTTCAAGTAATTTCTGCAGTTTTGCCATTCACTTCAGTGACAAAAGACAGTGTCCTGCTGGATAAGGTCATATCCCTAACCCAAAGGATTGTAGTAGGCATTGCATGGGAAAAGACAGGTGTCCTCCTTTAAAAAAAAAGGTAAAAGTATTCTGTAGTGATAGCACTACCAATCAGAGCCCAAAGTGAGAGCCTTGCTCACTTCCTGTCAGTCTTTTTGATCCTTTCTTTCTCTGCTCTCAAGAAATAGAGGAAATCTCTTTGTTATCCACCCAAGTCCTCCCCAACAATCTCCAGAGCTGGCTTAATTTTCCTGACCTTGTACCAAAGATTTCATGTTTTGTCAGATTAAGGTGCTGTGCTGCTATTTCCATGGACTGTGAACTGCCCTGAACAGAAATTACCTGTGCACATGTTTTTGCAGAGAAATTGCCTTAAGATGGTTTAGTCTCATGGACATAACATCTTTGAAAGGTACTGAACATTTTCTAGAACTTTGATCTCTTCAGAATGTACCAAACAGTTTTACCTTTTACATTATGGAAGCCTTACAGCTATGTGCCCTACAATAAAAAGGAGCACCTGGGAAGGGAAATTATGGTAATTCTGCAGTTGCAGTACTACCTATAACTTCCAGATTGTTTCTGAGCTTGGTTTCTATTTTAACTTTTAAATAAACAGATTTTTCAGCACATAAACTTTCCTTCTCAAACACATCTCAAATTTTTGGTTTGTCAGCAGCTTAGAACACGAATGAAAGATTGAAACAGCAACCTGCTGCGTTAAAACAGAATGAGCATAAAGAGTTCCTGCAGGTAATTGGGAGTGCACTGCTTTTTTCCTCTGCTTGATTGCACTGCAAAATATTATTACAGCTCATGAGATAGCCCAAAACCTGTGTCTAATCACAAAGTGAAGTGAGAATTGTAGTGTCTCAGCAACCTTAAAAAGTCACTCCAGTTCTCTTTCTAACTCTGGTGCTTTGTACAATTTCTGGCTACAGCATTAATTCCACCTTCATGTACAAGAGATATCTCTTGATTTAATTCACACCCCCTTATATACTCCTGGCTGTTGGAGCAAGAGCTCACTGGGGTAAAATGATTCCTTTTCCCAGCTCTCATAGAAAGCTGTTTGCAAATGTGTGAGCCAAGTTAGGAATTGCCTGGTGGTCAGTGGCAAGCAGGGATTTCTCACCTATCAATTGTCACATTCAGCATGAGGACTGAACAGCTACTGCAAAAAGGCTACAGCTCCTTTGTTTACAGCTCCTTTTTGTTTAATACAAAACAAAACAGCTCCAGCTCAGGGGTTTCTGCACGTGACCATTGGGTCCTCAAATCTGTCCCTGAATTTTTTCCCCCCTGCAACCCAGGATTTTCCCCGGTGCTGTTTCTAAGGAATCTCTGCTGTCACTTGGAAGGAATACACCCTCTGAAACTGCTGTCCCATCTAAACTTTCTCATCCCATGCATAAGAAAGATTGCCTCCAGCCAGCTGTGCTCCCACACTGAAGTTTGGAGTCAGAGCCAGCACTATTCCAAAAATACCACAACACAGAGTTTTAAAAAAACCTGTGTCTTTCACCATGAGCATGTCAAGGGAAGAACATGTCATTCCAGCAGCTTCTGAGCTCTTCTAAAAAACTGTTTAAAAGGCTTCCTGAATGACTGACTGAGAGTTCCCAGATTTCTAGCTGGCCATCAAGCCCTTATAGAGTGGCCTGACAATCTGGTTTAGAATTGCACTGTGACTCTCATGGGGAAAATCATTCAGCTTTCATTAATTAAACTTTTAAAAAGCTGACTTCAAAGAGGTACACTGAGTTTGGATCTAAATTTTAATGTACCTCATGACACATTGCATCAAAATCAAAAGCTGACTGAAGGAAGAAGCAAAATTAAACTTCACAGATATTTGTGGCAGCGATATTTAATATAACAATGACAGATTATTTCTCTTACTACCCAGTATTGTAATATCCTGCAAACATTTTATGCACATTAAACATATGCAAACACGAGAACAAGCAGAGATTATCAGGGGCAGCTGGCACACTTGAGGTGCAGAAAATCCAGGTGTTGGTCCTCAATGGGAGTGAGGCAGACTGCCTTGAATGCTGGATTATAGCTATTCTCACTCTGTGCAAAAATTCCTCAGCTACCCAGCTGGTCCATGGTACAGTTACATTTCATGGTTCTCAATTATGTTTGGAGATGAATGATACTGTGACTAATTTGGTGGCATAATAAATAACGTCTTAAAATGAACACACTCCCTAGACTGTTTTTATAGTGTCAGTGACTTGGGCCAGACTGGATAGAATGTATCCCAAATGGTGTTTTGGCAAGAAGACAGTCATTTCCAGATGGATCATTTATACAATTTTAATTTTTCTAACTAAATTACATTTCTGCTAAACCAATGTGCTGTGGGTATTTACAACTGTAGGGATCAATAGGCCATTTAATAGAGATATTTTGGAAAGCTACCTCAGAATATCAGGCTTAAATTGCACAGAACTATAGAACAGGGAAAATAATTTCTCTGTCTTTACATGTATAAATATATAATCCAAAAGTAAAAAAGCAGAAAGTGTCATGAGAGACACAAATTATTAAAAACATTAAAAATTGCATATGAAAACAAATGTATTCTGATTTTAAAAACTCTATATTGTATACAGAATTGTGTATCTTCAGCTTAAAAATAATTAATTAAATTAATTCAAAATATTGTTAAGAGCATTAATTTCATATGGCAGGTTTTAGTTTCTATAATCTCATGCTTTTCTGGATTTGCAGCAGGTCTCAGTATTCTTCATATATGTGATGCCTAGAGAAAATTATAATGTACAAGGTGATTTTGTTGCCATTAACTGAAATTTCCTAGGCAATCATTCCTTGTAAATGGCAGATGTGAAAGGTGACAAGAAGATTAATTTCTCCTCAGTTATAAATACTCACTGACCCTCTGTGTCTGCTTCCAAAGGGAAATAAAGCTTTAACAATTTTTATTTCATTGCAATAAACTGTGTGATTTCCCTGCATGCACTAAACATTTATTAATGTTAACAGCTGTGACTTTTCAGGCAGCTGTGAGTCAAGAGGGAACAGGGGCACCTGTAAGCGAAGCAACTCAGTGTATCATTTTCTTAGGTTTTCTCATGTAACATTTCACACGTGTAAGGCTCTGCCTTAGCAGTTCTGGGAAGACTGAGGGGTCACAGGGGAGAAGCCCCAAAGTCCTGTGTGCTGGCCATCAAATGACATGCTGGAATAGATCTATCACCACGCCAGCTCCTTCCCCAGGGTCTGGTCTGGCCATGAGATGAACTGCAAGGTTAAATGATTTTATTGCAGAAAGATTTATTGAAAGGAGGTATATGACATCAGTTGCATAGAGGGAGATAGAGAGGAGTGCTCAGGGTACACAAGCAGGTACAGGCAGAGTTCAGGTAGGTTTGGGTTCTCTGTCTCCAATGGGCTGATTTTCCCCTTTTTTACTAATGCAGTGAATTTTCTCTGTATTTTTGTCTTTGTACTTCAGATTCTTGGTTTATTTCAGTACAGGCTCAGGTATTCTATATGTGGGGTGCATTTTTACTGACACAAGACAAAATACACAATGTTAGTTTAATACATTTCTTTTTGATTGACTGGAAAAAACCTGTAGAGCTCTTGAGTAGAAATGCCTGGTATTTGGTTGATTGGTTCTCACATTTCCATTAGAGTGACTGTTCAAAGTGAGTCACATAACTCACTTGTTTACCCTCGTTCTTGTCACAGGTGGACAAACAGATCACTGCAGCTTGCATTAAAATGCCATTGCATGCAGATTATGTGTGGGGTCTGACAGCCTCTCCAATAGCCTCTTCTGCTGGGGCCATGCTGCTACACTTAAAAAAGAGACAGAGCAAAATGTTTCTGCCCCCTAAGGGCTAGTCCAGCAGAAACTAGAGTCACAGGTAACACAGATTCAACAGAGCTGAGGTGTAAAGCAGAGACACAGGTCCACAGGCTTATGTTTTAGTGGGCCCACCCACCTGGGAAAGCACACATATCTCAGACAAGCCTGATATTTAGCATTTGTGCTGTTTTAGCTGTGATGGTAAAATTAACAAAGATACTTTTGTGGGAGAAGAAATCTCTTTTATTGAACAGACAGTTATGGAAAAGTGTCTGCATATATAGAAATTGTTATTCTTTGGGCTTGAAAAAGAGAAATAAGCATTAAATTGTGCTCATTTGAAGGCCAGTCTTCTGTGCCACAATGGCAGCTCTGCAGTGGTGAGCCAGACTCCATCCCAGGCAGCAGGAGCAGGCATTCCTGAAGCTAGTTCTGAGTAATAACACTCGAGGAGACAGGTTAAAGAAAAAGGACTTTATGATCCATAAGCCCTTTCACATTTAAGATGTTTTTGTGTTTGGGGTAAAAAAGCTCTGTGGTGAGTTTTGGACTAGCACTGAACAAAAGAATGATTTAAATAGTGCACCTCCAGATCAAATGAACTTTGACAAATATTTTGATATGAAACAAAATTAATTTTTCTCCAGTTTTTTATAAGCTAAGTAAACCCCCGTTTTGGGCCAATCAAGTAACATTATGGGGTTTTTCTGGCTTTTTTTTCTTTTATTTCATCTAAATTAAGCATTGAAATACAACTCTTTTTTTAGCTGAAAATTCAAGCTAGTTACTTATTTGGGGAATGATCTTTTAATACAAAACAAAATAAGTTTCAACAGGAAAAATTGCTTCCGTAGAAGCACTTCTGGTACAGGACACATAAGCAGTACATACCATGGCTGAGTCCAGTAAATTGTCTATGTTAAATCATCAAATAAAGATGCATATTCCTGGGACTAGCTTAGAAAAGTCGTTTTCTGTACAAATAAAGGGAATCAAAGCTGTCATAAGAGTGGTTTTTCATGTTTTTGTTAATTTTACAGTAACAGTGTTAACATTAAATAAACATCAAAGCTCTGCCATCTGACTTCAAGCTTTGACAGGTCTTGACTTACGTGTAAGGATAGAATCACTGGCACCAGACAACATTCTGTAATAATTTATCTCATTCCTAATTTCATATTTCTCCTTATAATTTTTATCTATTTTTACTGGGCTATTTCTGTTAATTATCTTTCCATAATGCTTCCCTTGTTTTAAAATATTCTGGTTTAGATATTATTTTTTAATAAGCACCAAGGGATATGCTTCAAACACATTCCTGCCCAGGGAATATCCCACACAATCCATC
The DNA here is from genome assembly GCF_001522545.3 of Parus major. Taxonomy (NCBI): domain Eukaryota; kingdom Metazoa; phylum Chordata; class Aves; order Passeriformes; family Paridae; genus Parus; species Parus major. The sequence continues at coordinate 41,425,551 of NC_031773.1, read as the reverse complement.
CTTCCAGATGTTTTCCTGTCCAGAGTGGACTTCAACCTCTGGCTTGAAGACACAGCTCCTCTTGGACCCTGAGACACTAATTTACTCATTAAAGAGATCTTATGAAAACATCTAGATCTGTATGGATGTTCAAATTTGTGCTGTGTTTAATCATGCAACCCTACATCTTCTTGAGGAAGGACAAAAAGTGTCTTGAAATTTTGAGTAATTTGCACGTGCCAGCAACAGTGACACTAATTCTCAATGACAAAATTGCTAACCCATGTAATTATTTTATAACCTATGAGTTTGCAGTTTAGTCTTTAATAATAGAAGATTGAATGTGTTGATGTCACATACTCATCATAACACATTGAAACCAAATATCAGTTTAGGAAAAGTTTTCATTTCTATTAAATTCAGGAGGATTTGAACTGAACACTTACTGCTGTCTAAACTCTTGTGGCTCTGGGCACAGCATTAGAGCCAGAGGAAAAGCCTGGTCAAGGCATTTTAGGAGGAGAGCAGGCAAAACTAAATGCTACTGTCTCAAGGATATAGATAAAATTAGCCAGCCCTTGGGAGACAAATTTCCTGGATTTGTGTTCACAAGGGGATGAATAGTTTGTTTTCACAGCAGAAACTGCCTCTTCTGCTGAGTCCTCTGCCTTACCCTGGCAATGGCCATGTCACTGCAGAAGTGCCTGAGCATCAGGAGTGGCAGCAGAGATATGGCATAGGCAAAGCAGCAGGGGACAGTTCCTGAAGGGCTTTAACTTCCATTTTCACCTAACTGTAAAACTTAAGATTTTGTAAAGTGTTGAATGACATAAAATAAAGAGAAACCAAAAAGAGATGCAGATGGTGGTGCTAGCTGGCATTCTGTTTATGGATGGTAGAAGACAGAATTGACTGAAAAATCAGAAAGAGTTTAGGTAGCAATTTTAAATGGAGATAAAATTTTACCTGTGAGGTTGCAGCACACACACAAAGACATGCTTCCATCTGTGTTTGGGTAGAGCAGTAAGCAGGAACATAGGTGAACAAGCCTTCCTTTTTGCTCTTTTATATTGTTTGTGAAAACTGATGTAGGTAGTTAAAGGAATCCTAGAACTGATGTAGGGAGGACTTAAAGTTGATCTACACGTTAACAGAGAGAATAAAGGCTAAAATGGAAGAATTGTGTGAGAACCCCTCCTTTAAGTTTAGGTCCCATTTTCTCCTTATTGTAATATTATTCATCTATTTTGTATTATATTTCTTTATGAGTGGGGATATTGAAGTGATCATTATTGATCTGACTTGAACGTGTTATTTTCACACTCACATTCTGTTAATTTTTCTTAGTTCTTCATCACATTTTCTCTAGAGACATGTATTTATACTTGCCTATATTAAACAATTTTTATTAATTTGCAATTCTTACAATGTTTAAAAATTTATCGCTAGGTACATTTTTTGAAAAATAATTCACCAAATTCACACATTGTGAGTGAGTCACACTGCTCAACTCTCCAGTTTCATTCTTCATTTCTTTCAACTGTTTAGAGTCAATAGAAGTTACATTTATACTTTACATTGTGCACCTCACCTTTCCCACAATGGGATTTAGTGCAGTTCTACAAATCCACAAAGCCCAACTCAGACAGTGCCCAAAGCTGCAATCCAGTCTCAATCCTCTACAATTTTTTCTTCACCACTTCATTCAGGTTTGTAAAGGGAGCACCATCTCATTGTAACATGCTACCAAAGGATAAAATCCTTCACTGACGGAGGCTTAGAATAAACATTTCAAGACTGAAATCAATTCATCTATAAACAGAGATGACATGGTTGACATTTGCTGAAAAATAAGCAGAGATTATCTTTCCATAGTGGCAGGACACTGAAAAAGAGTTGAAAGACTGGACTGAGTTCTTTTTTTCACACAGAGAGTTTTCTTCCTCCAGGTAAAGTGCAGTAATCATGATCTTTATGGTTAAATGCAACTAGTGAACAATCATTGTAATTCAGACTGCATTCAAACAAAGCTAAAGAGGTTAAGAAATTAGATATACCTTAATGAAGAAACAAGAGTCTTCCACTACCTTCATCTGGAAGGACAGAAATTTTAAAGATCATCTTTGTCTATAACAGTATCAAATTTATTGACTTTACAAGTTGAGAGCTGGCAGCAATTATAAATAACTTAATAGACCCTGTGCTTTCTTTGGGGAATCAAACCTACAATATACCTAAGATGTAAGTTGTATTCAGTAATATAAATCCTTTTTTATTATCATTATTATCATTGGCATGCCTCTATGTGCCTTTTTTAAATGAATCAATAACTATATTTCAGGGAAGTATTGTAATAGAAAAAGTGCATTTCAGGAAATCAAATGTGGAATTAAAGAAAAAAAAGAGCATGCCTAAAAAGTTGAAAATTTCCAAGTTAAGCTGTAAGAAAAACTAGTCTGAGGAGGCAGAGAAAGACGATGACCAAAAGAGAACATGTACAAACATGGAATAGTAACACCATTTGTTCTGGATTAGAAAACACAATTCTAATACTGCTTTAAAAAGAGAATCTAAGTGCTCATAGGGCACAAGAGTACTGTAATCCACACTGGTCTAGGATTACCAGTTTTATTAGCAGTTTTAAGGACATGGATATATAGATGATCGACACCTAAAATAAAAATGTAACGCACTCCAGTAGAGTGTTCCTTTTCTATGAGAGAACTTTACTTCTTCAGTCAGGAAAAAACTCTGTCTCTCTGGAAAGAAAAAACTAACCTGAGAATTAACTAGTGGATTTATTTTCCACAATGAAATCCCAAATACAAATCACTCTTTATTTCCTGAATATGGCTGGTTGCCAAAGAATTTTCCAAGCATGTGTTTCACTTTGCTCCTGTGACATTTGCTGTCTGGATACAGATACAGATAATCAGTGCTGGTTCCTGCCTCTCCAAATTCTCAGCAACAGAATTCCCTTGGGAACTTGCTCACAGAAAAGCCTGGATTCGACATGTTCCTTCTCACCTCCATGTGTTTTAACCCCAGGGCTGAACTTAAACCAGGCCATGCAGGTCCACTCCTACATTGGCTGTAGGAGGCTTTACAACAGCAGAGGTTCCTCAAGGAAAAAAAATCCTGTGGAACAACATCCAGCTGTTCTATGCTCAGAATACAATACATAATAAATAAATATGTGCTGAAAGTGAGCAAACTGAACTCAGAGAACTGGAGGAGTTAACACAATATTTTCTAGAAGTAATAATAACATACTGTAGTTGTCTTTATTATGCTTCATTATTCTACCCATCTTTCTGGCTTTGTCACTGACCAAAAAAATAAGTGTAATGCTAAGTTTCATGCTATAATTAGCCTGCTTCCTTCTACTCTAATTTGTCAGCAGTTATCCTCATGTGTGACAGGCAGATTAAATTTTTTTTAGGGTTTTATTCTTCCCTAATTCTTCAAGCAGACAACTTTGTGTCTTCTCACTGTTCCTCATCTATTGTGTCCAGTTCCTTCTTTCCTTATTCCAAAGCCAAAGAAAATTCAGTATTCCAACAGGAGAAAACACATTCAGTTCACTCATGTCAATCTCTCCAAATTGTTTGCATTTGCTTTGCGAAAAACTGAAGCATAGAAACCAAACCTGTGTAAGCCCATGTCTGCCAGCAGACAGCAGCTGTCAGCAAACCAAAGCCAATCAATTTTCATTGAGTCTGAAGGAACTCAAGCTTTTTTTTCCCTTGTTCCCTCTTCTTCCTGCCAAAGATTACACAAAAGAAAATCTTCTCCAAAAAGCAAACAATCAGATTGGCTTTTCAGAACAGATTGGCACTTGATCATCATCTTATTTGCTCATATGAAAATAGATTTTATGTTCTGATGTTTCTGAGACTGGCCCATACACTTCAACTCCAACACATGAAAAGCCACCAGTGGACCACTGTGAGATCTGCAAGGGGTTATCTCACTGCTCAGCTTGTGCAAGTGGTTATATGTTGGGATGAACCAGTGCTGCAAGCCTGGGTAAGAGCTGGTGCAGCTCTGAAGCCATGCTGAGGATGCCGAGCCCAAGCAAACAGACCCAGCTGGGATGAAGAGAAGATTCCTGCTGGCTCCATGTGGATGCAGGTCTGGGACTTCAGGGCTTGAGCTAAAACATAGGTGGGATCACACGAGCTGTACCTATCTTGCTTTACAGTCCTGTTTTTAAACTCATTGGAAATGCCTCTGCCTGAATTAAGGTGCAAGCAAGCCCATAAGCCAAAGTCAATAGTATGAGTTTTATTTGATAGTGAATATGGGGGAGGGAGAGAGAGAGAGAGAGAGAGAGAGAGGGAGAGAGAGAGAGAGAAAAGAAAAGAAAGAAAAAGAAAAGAGGTGCGGGGGACAGAAAGATAGTGGCTGGGAGAGATTAAAACAAATATCACCATACCATGAAGACATCAATGTTCCGTTTATCCTCTCCATCTGATCTTCTTGGTGGTGAAGGCCCCCCCAAAAAACATAGAATCCAATGTGTTAATATATGTTCAGGCACAGATAACCCTCCTGAGTCAGGGCAGGTTTGACACAACCTCTTGCAGCAGACTCTGGGTCTGTTGCATCCTTTTGCATCATGTGCTGTCCTGTGGTGCAAGTTCTCAGGAATGAGTCTGGGGAGCACTTCAGGGGTCTTTGATGGATTGTAACACCTCCTCAGATGCTTTTCACATGAATGTCCCATGGATGTGGCCTTTCTGGGGTTGGGGGTTCCATAGCTGGGACAGTTTGTGTAAGGCAGGATGGGTGTTCGCCACCTCTGATCTGAGGTTATGCCATGCCTAAACTCTCCTCCTCCCCACTTTGTTGTGGGAGAGGTGAGTCTGTGTAAACCTGGCCTCTGTGGGCTGTGGTCTCCCCCACCCCAAACCCAGCCTGGGACAATTTTCTGCTGGATTTGGCTTTCTTGTGGATGATTTCTTTTCCCTCAGCCTTGTTTATTTTTCCCTAGACCTGAGATAATTGAACAAAGGTGTCTTATCTCGAGTTCCCCTTAGATGGCTGAACTCAGTCCAAAGTTCCAGTCAGGCATCTCTAAGGACGTATCTTCCACAGTTGTAGCTTCTTTGTACAGTTTTTGTTATAATGGACAAAACTCCTTCATAACAATGTTTAAGGCATGAAGCATTTCATTTTCTGACACCTGGTGAACATGGAACATCTCTAGGTTTCTGCCGAGATCACAACCTGTATTGATGCAAACTCAGATGTATCAAGCCATTTATACTCTTCATAATTTAACTGTGTTAGACCCTCATGGCCCCAGTTAGACCCATAGTTCTGTGCTGGGTGCTACAAAAACATGCAATTTGGAGATGGACTGATGGAGTAAAGACTGAGGAATTCTGACTAAGACTGAGGAGTAAATCCTGTCCTCCATCAAGCAGTCCGTAAAAGATAAATAGGGTTTTGAAGGGAGAGCTGCCTCCAAAAAAAAATGTGCAAGCATATATCACTGTCCCAATTAAAAAAAGATGTGAGGTAGTACTAGAGTTTAAACTATCTGGTGAGCAGGGCTTGATTGAATAAAATTTTACTTAGGAGCCTGCATGTATATGGAACACCACAGAATAAATCACAAAGGAGCAGAAATGTAGCACATGGCTAATCAAAAACTGAAGCAGACACTTACTAAGGAAACATAAAGAATATTGGAATGAAAGGGACTTAAAGCAAAGAAGCTCTGTGCTATTGCTTGATTCCTGCTGCATTCAGAAAATCAGGACTTTTGTTCTTGGAGAGTAGATATGATTCCTCCTAAGCTGCCTGAGACATAATCAACTTCTCTTTTCAGCTGAAAGCAATGCAAGGAGCCCTGGAACAGGGTGAGCTGGTCAGGCAAAAACCCCTGAATGTATAACAGGCATAACTTATCCTGATAGAGTTAATGTTGAAGTGGCAATAGAACCATCATGAGGGCTGCTGTCTCACTTGTTCTTGACACAAAGTGTCAATTTGTATCTATGACTGAGGTCTTCTGCCTCCTTAATTTTCACTCAAGCCTTCAACGCCAGAGGTGTACTTGGAATCAGTTTGGATAAAAGCTACATTGTGAAAGAAGACAAGCATATTCTGACCTTTCTTGGTAATATATACTTAAGGCTCATGATGGCATACAGGTATTAGAGGCTGAAAATAGTTTTTATGAGTTGGCCACTTTATTATCTATGGAGCAGTTTATTCCCATGATGGAGGCTATCCTCACCATTACAATACACTTCTGTCATCCTAGAGGTCCTTATTTCTGTCATCCTAGAGGTCCTTATTTCTGTTGTCAGACCTTCTGGACAACCAGACAGTAGGTGCAGGTTTCTGTGTCTGCAGCTTCACCAGAGCAAATGTCTATGGAAAATCTAATGCATTTCTTTCCTTGTGAGATGCTTCTGCCCTACACAGGGTAAAGGCAGAAAAGAGGGATGGGATTTCAGGATGACTTCTTTCCTGAGAATTTTTTTGGAACCTACCTTTTTCTGCATGTGTGCTCCTGATAGTAGGAAATGCAAGACAATGGGTGCATGAGGAAATTGAAGATTCTGACTCAAGAAAACTTTACATCAAATATTCAAGCACAGAAACATTGCTTGTTATGAGGCATATTACTTTGGTTTTGCATTTGTAGTGTGTTTCTACATGTCTATATTTATTCTTTATGGCTGAGGAGTAGAAGCACCCAAAGAACTTATATTTGAATTAATATTCTTTTCGGATATTGCTGAATTTTTTTCTATTTCTAGTAATGAATTAATTACATAACAACATAACAATAATAGTACCTTAGTTTAATGTTGACTCAAGAAAATCACAGTGGGAAGCTTAAGTTTCTTATTCCACCTCATGGCGTTATTGTAATAGAATTGTATCATCATTTCTATTCTGTTCATAAGGCTTGTATACAACATCCCTTACTTGTTTTCTAGGAAACTGTTTAGGGGTGACTGCAAAACAAGTTTTGAACATGCTACAGAAAACAACATCTGAAAAAACAAGCAGAAATGTTAAAAGTGTTTGACTCATGGAACTATAAATCCATTTGTTAATGATGAATCCAACCTAAACATCAAGAAACAGTCATGATAGTATTTTACACAAAATCATACTGCGGCTTCCCTTCAGTACAGTATTACTTAATTCCTTAAAGGTTTTCTGGGAATAAAAACTTGTACATATGGTCTGTGGCCTTAAGACTTCCCTGGGAAATGGTGTTATTTATATATTAATTCATTCACAGATGAAAAAGGCAGATTCTGCAACATTATTGTCTTCAAAACACAACGTTCTATGTGATTTTTTATATTTTTTTTAAATTCTCAACACAGTCAATTTTCCAGGAGCTGTAGTCCAATAAAGAAGGGAAAAGTACTTTTCCTCCCTGGTCAAAATAGTCTCTTTGGATGAGCTTGCTTCCCTGCTGCTGCTTTGACCATCCTTCTCTTGAAGGACATGGTGGTGTGTCCCAGTTGCTCCTCAGCGACCATTTCAGAGAACACGATATCTACACAATTGCCTCTGATCTAAATTCAATTTCTTCCTCTAACCTCTTATTTCTCTTTAATAATGTCTGTTCAAAGAAAATTTTATTGAGAGATAGAAGACAAATATATTTCCTCTTTATTGTTTCCCTGACCCATCTGCCTCAAAAATAGAAAAGGTTTTCCTTTCCTTTCCTT